>NC_085018.1:14331870-14601203 GCF_963692335.1 Osmerus eperlanus | reverse complement strand
GTGGGATCCTCCACTGCCGCCCCTCACTGCTCTCCTTTCATCTGGGAGCTGGAAGAGAGAGTGGGCAGTTGTGGTACGGTTAAGTTACGGTTACATCATGTTTGTGTTTTGTCGGCGACTCTGTGGCAACCGAAAGACTCACTTCATATCTGTGTGCTGTTGCTTTGTGGCAAAACGAACACTGGGTTTACACTGTCAGACCACGCCTACATCATGTGTATGTAACAGCCATTCGTATTCGTGTTGCTTCTCTATTGTGACTGGGTCCTAAATCACTGTGTGGGGGCCTGTGGGACACTGACAACAGTGATAATGGTGATGAATCTGATGCAGAAAGCGTTTCTATCATCCCCAGGGCACCAGGGAACATCGTAAAGGGCAGAAGGTAAATCGTTACTCACACTCAGAGCAGTGTGTGTGTGTGTGTGTGTGTAGAAGGGGTTTTGGGGCGAGCCGTTGACATTCTGTGATCACTAATCCGCTCTCTTGCCTGACTTTCTATCCCTCTGTCGTTGGCCTCGGCCCATCTCCTCTCTGCCCTCGTTCTGCACCGTGGCTCATTGCCACTTCTGCATTGTGAGCGGCTTACAGGCACATTTCTGGGTTAGGATGCCCTTTCTCTCGCTCTCTCTCGTTCTCTCTCTCACTCTCTCTTTCACACTCTCTCGCTCTTTCCCTCCATCTTATTCTCCCTCTCTATCTCTCTTTTACACTCTCGCTCTCTCCCTCCCTCTTACTCTTACTCTTACTCTCTCTCTCTCTCTCTCTCTCTCTCTCTCTCTCTCGCTCTCTCTCTCTACCTCCCTCCCTCCTTCTTCTCCAGGTTAGTTTTTCTTTTCTTTTTTGTAATGTCCGCGCCTGTCTCAGTTCTCCCCATTCCCACCCCACTTTAGCAGTTGAATCAGCTTTGCCTTTCTCTCCCTCACACCGTATTGCTCTGTCTCTCCTATTCTTTCTTTTGTTACGCACTTAAAAGGATCTGTGCTGAGCTGACACCAATTCCTCATTAAGTCCGTTTTTTCTCCCCTGCTATCCTGCTCCTACCTCACCTTCCTCTCTCCCTCTCCCTCTCCCTCTGTTCTTTCTTTCTTTCCTTTTCTGGGATCACCGTGACCTTTCTTCTTTCTTTCTTTTTGGTTTGTTTGTTTCTTTCTCTCCCCTCCTTTTCTCTCCATCTGCTGTCTGTGTGTTTTTCCTTTCAGCTTCAGGTAATATGCCTCACCAGCTGAGACGAGAAATCACTCTGCTACAGCATTCTTTCACTCTCACCCTGCTCCCTGTGAGACTGCTCTCTCTATCTCCATCTCTCTCCTTCTCTCTCTCTCTCTCTCTCTCTCTCTCTCTCTCTCTCTCTCTCTCTCTCTCTCTCTCTCTCTCTCTCTCTCTCTCTCTGTCGCTCTCTCTCTCTCTTTCTACTTCTACACAGCATACATACATACATGTGTGTGTCGGAGAGGGGTATGCAATCCTTGTGTTGGTGACATACTGGCTGGCACTGGGGACAGACAGAATGTGTATGTGATGTGTTTGCTGGAGAGAAGTGACAGGTACACAGAAGCGCTGGAAGATTCAGGTGATTCTGGGCACCATGTTAGACTGAAATGCAGGTGTTGAGGGGGTAAGGAGGGAAGGGGCCACAAAGCACCGGCCTGTGGAGAGAGAGGAGCGGAGCGACGGAGAGAGAGAGAGCGAGAGAGAGAAAGCCTCTGTGTTTGTGTAAGTGAATGGGGTCTTTGTTACTGGACGACAGTGAGCCGTGAGAGAGACTCTGGACGAGCACACGCAAATACCTGACCCCCGGACACACACACACACACACACACACACACATGCATGTATAACTGATGTGTGCATGACTATCCCACTGTGAGATTGATCCATGGATCAAAACTCAACCTTCTACCTTCCCTCTATTACTCGATACCATTCCCTGTCAACCTTTAGAGGGACTTTCTTTCATTCTCTCGTTCCTTCACTCCTTCCCTTTCCCCATCAGTCTGTCCTCTCCGAGCCTTTGTGTGTGAACAACACAAACCGTTTCCCCGATTTTGGCCCTCCAGGTTATCAGGGGGGTGGTCTGTTGGCTTTCCAGAGGATAACACAGCGAGCGTTGTGTGTGTGAGGAGAGGGGGAGGCGAGGAGGGCGGGAGGGAGGGAGGAAGAGGAGAGACTGCACAGACAGGTGTATATACATGGAGAGGTTCAGTTCACTGAAGAAATGACCGAAGAAATGACTTTAGGAAGTTTTCTGGTGAGTTTGTTTCCCAGGTAAGGTTAAACGATATACCTTAGCTCTAGCATTAGAGTCCTGAACGTAATTTGACTATTGCTACGCTCTTTTAGGCACAAGTATGGAGAGGAAATGGAGAGACGAGAGAGGAGAGGAAAAGCGAGTGATTAGAGGAGAAAAGAGGATTTCAGAGTAGACTGCCGACTTTGGTATTGATGTTCCAAACCAAGTCACTGGGGACGACTAATGGCTGTCACACACCTGGATGATGTGACAGAAAAGCGATGAGCAGTTAGATATCCTTATATAAATGACTTTGAATATTTCATATTTTAACTGTGTTGCGCAGTGCGGTTCGATGGTTGAACTAGGATGTTGTTGCGTGTTATTTAGTTAATGTGGCGTAGATGCTGGTCTACGCTGTGGAATTTTCTGTCTGAACTGAGCTTAATGAGACATGAGTGATGTATGTGTCGAGGAGTGCAGAGGACTTTGTCAATCTCCTGCTGGTTTCTGAGGACTTGGGGGCTTTTGGGGCAGTGGATGACAGTGTTTGTGTGTGTGTGTTAGAGAGAGAGTGTGTTGTGAGTGTCAAGTTTTAAATAATGGATATGGGGATAATGAGCTTTGTGTGAAACATCCCTGGCTGTTGACCATCGGGATTAGATTAGGATTCTGTCACTCAACCCAAGGCTGAAAATTAACACAACAACCTCCGCTTTTCAGTCTACCACACACACGCACACACACACACACACACACACACAGCCTGACGGCCTTATCTGTCTGTCCAAACAAGTAGATAAATAAATAAATAAATAAAGCTGCTATCTGTTTGCACAGAGAATCTTGATAAGACAGAAATCAGCTTACAGACAGACACACATTCTTGCACACACACAGACACACAGTTCCTCTGAGAGAAAATTGTATCTTTGGTGTGTGTGTGTGTGTGTGTGTGTGTGTGTGTGTGTGTGTGTGTGTGTGTGTGTGTGTGTGTGTGTGTGTGTGTGGAGAGAAGGCCTGGAATGGGGACTTTTAGTCAACCTGACCTGCTCACAGTACAAAGACTCTCTTTGACCAATCTTCTCCCTCACCCTTTGCCTTTCTCTTCTTACCTCTCTCTCTCTCTTTCTCTCTCTCTCTTTCTCTCTCTCTTTCCTTCCTTACTTTTCCGCTCCTCTCAAGCTCAATTTTCTTACCTTTACTTTTCCTTCAGTTTCTGCATCTAGATTTTTCTCATCACCCTTCAAACCTTTCTTTCAAATCTTACGTTTTTTGCTCATTATTTTCCCTTTCTATCTTTTCTTTCTTTCTTTCTTTCTTTCTTTCGTTCTTCCATTCTTTCTTTTCACTCTCTCCAATGCTCAGAAACTATAAAGCTCTTTAAAGGTGTTGTTGTCAAACTACAAATCTGCTCTTTGTTCCATCAGAGCATGCTTCCGGTGAAATATCCTGACTTTCTTTCTTTTCGTCAGCATGTGTTTGTGTGTTTGCTAGCTTGTCTAAAAGTTTATGTTGGCACATGTGTGTGTGTCTGCGTGCGCGTTTGTGTGGCTGTGTGATAGTTCCTCCCTCTGAACGCTGACTCATCCATATTCAATCAGTTAATAATTCAGAGGTCTCCGGGCTGTGTCATCTCCTCGTGCGCCCGCCTCGCACCCTCACAAACTACCCCACTGAACGCCAGAGACACGATGACTGCAGCACTGAGTTGATGAAAGGAAAGGCGCTACACGAGAGAGACGGGGGATGAAGGAGAGATAGAGGGAAGACGGAGGGATGGAGGGGGGGGGGTGAGAATGATACAGTAGAGGGGCGAGAGGAGAGAGGGAGGGCTAGAGAGCGTAGTGTCTCGGCGCCGTGGAATCTCCCCCGTCGTGTTCACCGAGCTGTCAGACAAGCTGAGAGTGTTAAAGTCAGAGTGTTAAGCTTACACACACACACACATGCACACGCATACGTTCTCTTTGCTGTGGGTTTGGGCACTGGGTGGAGTCTTGCTGTGGTGACACGCTCGCTGCTGTGTTTTATGGCTTTCTATTCCTATGTGATTTTCTCTGCCATGTCACATAGGGTCTAAAGCCATTGGGTACAGAGTGAGAGAACAACAGGGCACAGTTGGGGCCGTGGGTTTGTGTGCTAGGGTGGGGCTGGCCTCAGGATTGTCTGGGCTACTGCACTCAGAAGGAACCGGAACCCTCCAAACATGAGGGAGGGTGAAACAGGGATTAAAGACAAGGTGGGTGACCGAGAGAAGCTTACATTAGGGTCACCACTTGACAACAACATACTTTCTCTATTTCTCCCTCTCTCTCTAATGCTCTCCATCTCTCCCTTTCAGTCTCCCTCTTTCTATCATTGTGGTGGGAACACACACACATGCACACGCACACACACACACACACACACACACACACACTTCCTGACCCGAGGCATTATTTCTTTGCTTGCAGGAAGCCCCAAGTCTGGTTCAGTTAATTGGCCATGTATGAGACTGGTTGAATCAACCCAATAATCCCTTAGGCCACACACACACACATCCACACCTACACACACACATACACCCACACACACGTGCAAAAAAAAAATATTGTATCCAAAAACTGTGTACAGTACACACTCACACAAGCATCAGCACATACACACCCAGTCCCAGGCTTGTCAGTGTGCTGACTCAGGTTGGTATTTAATGAAGCTCTCAGTTTCAATGCCTGTTTCCTAATCTCAATACTAGCATGTGATTGGTTGGTGGCAGAGAGGCAGAAATGATAACGTGGGAGTTTCTTTACTGAGCCAAAACCACTTTTAGCTGTCATACAACAGCTACAGGGACCTAGTGTGTGTGTGTGTGTGTGTGTGCGTGGGTCAGAAGGGTTTTTGACAGTTGAGAAGTCAACAAAGCCCGAGCCAGGTAATCCCCATGGGCAGGCTTTCTCTCAGGCATATCTTTGGGCACTCTGTCTACAGGGAAGACCCAAAGAGGCCCCTCATTTGTCAAACAGGAAGACAGAAGCTGTCAGTCAATCTTTCAGTCAGGATGTGAGCAGCCGAATGGCAGTCCCCTTGCACGGCGACAGTCAATGATGCCTAATGATGCTCAAACCTCAGAGTCAGCATCCTCCCTTGCTCCCCAGGCTCCCTGTCCACAGCTGTCCTCCATGTTGCTGCGTCGCATCATTCCCACCTAAAGCACCTCAGTCAGAGAGTACACTAACGATTTCCTTCAGTTGGCCTCTGCGTGGGGGAGAATAAGCTTCCCTGCAAACGTCAGCGGCAGAAATCGATAGGCTGTTGATTCAGTTCCCCCAACAATGTGTGTGTGTGTGTGTGTGTGTTTATGCCTGTGTGCATGTGTGTGATTGGAAATAAGTGAGGGTTGACTTATTGATTGACACTCAGTAGCTTTTTTTTGTTGTTGCTTGAAGCCTCCCACAGGGACACTCACAAACACCTTCTCTCTTACACACACACACACACATTCTCCACCACTCGCTTTCACAGACACCCCAGGGATGGCTATGACGAGCATAACCATCCATGACTTTCATCGTACACTTTCTATCAACCCGAAATTGAACAGCCACAGAGTTCATGTCACTGGTATTTAAGACTCCACGATAACAGCCAATAGATGTGGCTTACACATGAGCAGTTTCACTGCATTATCGTCTTAAAGCTGTGTATGTCTGATAAGTCCATCTCAAGTCATGGATCACTTTGCAGAACCCACCCCCCTGTGATCTCTGGCCTGGATCCAGGCTCTAACTGTGGTTCTGGCTCCTTCAGAACAGCAGTGTCCTCTGGGAGTTGGAGTACAGCTGCGGCAGGGTTTCTGTAGTCCTCTAGATAGCAGGCTTGAGTTGAGTAGTGCACAAACGCCAAGCTCTGAGCAGAGCGGTCTTTCCCTGGATATAGACCAGCAGGATCTGGAACACCTTCAACGAAAGACATAGACATAAAAAAGTTGTCCAACTCTCAGAAGTTTACAGACTAAACTTTCTCTTCCTCACCGTTGCAGATAATGTTTCAGTTCAGCTTTTATGTGTGGACTTATTGAAGGCGTGTTCAAAAGCCCATTTGAGAGAGAGCTTGAAAGTACATCGCAAAAGTGTTCACGATAGAACCTCTGAAAGGCGAGAAAACGCTGCATGTCTTCATCATCTCTTTTTCTCCCCTCCCTCAACCCCCATCCCTCCTCCCTTCTTCTGTCCGCAGGACCTGGATGCAGCGTGTCAGATAAAGCATGCCCTGTACCTTCGCCTGCTTCTGCAGCCTGCACGGCTTCTGCCGCAGATGCAGGGACAAGAAGAAGAAGGAGAAAGAAGAAGAGGAAAAGGTGGAGGAGGCTGAGGGATGGAGGGATCAGGAGACGAAGGTGTGACGTGGGCCCTGACCTCCTCCCCCGGGGGAGCCCTCACCCAAACCCCGCCAAGGTCATGGGTAGAGCATGGTGGAACCCTAGTTTAATCATGCTTGTCATGTCGTTTGACAAAGCTGATATCCAGGATGATGACCGGACAGATGCGCCTGTGGTAGATCAGCTTGTGCAGGCCTTTGCTTCCACCCAGCCATAGACTGCCGTCTCTCCTTCTCAGCTCAGGACTAGGAAAATTGGCCCTGCGTTGCATTTCATATTGACATGTGTTCATTTATCAGATGCTTTTGTCTAAAGTGGCGTGAAAACAGTGTATATCGTAAGTGCAGCAGATAATCCAGGAGTAGAAGAGTGCAGTTCGAACAGTGTTGCTGTTGACCCGAGGCTGGGTTGGAGTAAAAGGCTCTTCACAGCTTTACTTTCTGCTACCGGCCTTTCCACCTGTCATGTCATATCGATCCTACTGAACGCGCTTCAGGTACAACCTTGACATGGTGCAATTTCCTCTTTGAGTCCTCCCTCCCATCCCCGCCTTCATTGAAGTGATCACCTGGTCGAGATCGACCACCTCTTCAGGGTTCTTCCTTATTGTTCAGCTCTCCGAAACAGGTCCAGTCCTGTCAGATCAGGTCAGTGATTACTCCAATGAAGGGTGAGGAGCTCGAGGCGCACAAACGACGCCCAGCACACTGAGGTGAGTCTGGTCTCATGCAGAGGCGGCCGGCCAATCAACAGCTTCGCTGGAGTGTGGAGTGCCGGGGCATGGGTCAGATTGAGTGAAGGCGTTCCCCTCCACCAATAAGAGAACAGTCTGCCTCATTAGTCTGAAAAAGTAATTAAAGAACTTAACCGCCTCCCCCTCTCCACACACACACACACACACACACACACACACACACACACGCACACACAGACTCTCAGAGACCCAGAGTTTCATCAATTAAAGCCCTCCAGAGAGAGAGAGAGCCTGTCACTAAATGCCACTGTGGAGGAGGTACTGCTGTCACCTGTTTGCAATGGATATGACAGGGTTTGTGTGTATTGAGATTTCGCTGCAGCTCAACAATGACATTTCCTGTCAGAACCTTAGAGTTAACTTATTCATTCACTTGTGTTGGCTTTTTGCATGCATACAGGCTCAAAAGAACGGACACACACACACAGGTCTCATTAGTGTGTGTGATTATGCATGGCACGTCCAGTCAGGCAGTGGAGATGTAATTAACCTTTTCTAGGAGGAAACAGATGCCTGGACGAAACATACACACACACACACACACACGCACACACATGCATGCACACACACACGCACACACATGCATGCACACACTCACACACACACACACACACAAACACACATGCACACGTCTGCTGTCACGGAAACAAAGCCAACGTCATGGTGTCACGGAAACAAAAGCCCCAGAAGCGAGGCCTGGCATTCTGTGATAATCCCCTCACGCATATTTACATTCAAGGCTTATAAATGTCTGCCTGCCAGCCTCCCCTCCCTCCTCCTTTCCTGTCTCTCCTCTGTCTTTCGCCTTCGTCTCTCATTTCTCTGTTTTGGCCTCTTCCCCCTTCCTCCCTCAGTCTTGAGTCCTCCTCTCTCCGCCGCTGTTGCTCTCTCCTTTCTCGCAGGTCTGTTCATCTCTTTATCTGCTGGTGGAACACTTGCTCTGAGCTCTGAACATGGCCTTGCATGGCAGCACCCATAGATAACACCCTTTCTCCTCTCTCTCTCTCTCTCTCTCTCTCTCTCTCTCTCTATCTCTCTCTCCCTCTCCTACTCTCTCTCTCTCTGTCTCTCTCCCTCCACTCCTCTTATCAGGGATTTCACTCACTTTCAGTGCCGAAGAGGCTTTCCAGCAGATTAATGGATAGGAATGATTGTGTGCCTGTGTCTGTGTGGGGTAGATTGGCTATTTGCTCCATCTAGCACTAGGGGCAGTGAAATGAAACAAAGCTAAGTCATTTCACAGAGAGGAACACCTATTATGAGTCACCATGTAAGGAGGGATGCTAACGAGAAAGAGAGAGAGAGAGAGAGAGAGAGAGAGAGAGAGAGAGAGAGAGAGAGAGAGAGAGAGAGAGAGAGAGAGAGAGAGAGAGAGAGAGAGAAAGGGCGGATAATGAGAGAGGGATGAATCTGGAAGACGGGGCTAATACTAGACTCGGCAGTCATGCTAATTGGCTACGGTCGCTAACTCTGTGAGGAGAGAGGAGGATTAGAAAAGAACAGTCCAGTGCCTGCATTACAATTCTTTAACACTACCCACATTACACCTCTTTAAAGACGAGAATTATCTCTGGAATATGATGGAGTTGAAATTAATAACAAGTTTGTAGTACACGCTCACACACACACACAGACACAGACACACAGGTAGGCGGGGTGTTTTCCAGCTGAACACTACGCAGCCCTTTATGGATCATAGCAATGCTCAGGGATTCTAACTCAAGGACAAACAGCTAAAAATAGAAGGTGGTGCACGACTCCGCTAATAGAAGAGAAGAAAGGAGGGAGAGAGGGAGGGAGAGAAAACGAGCCCCGTCGCATTAGATTTGGGTCAGAAACAAGGGAAGAGCCAGCGAGGCGGAGAACGTTGCAGACGGAGGGAAAGATTCATCACTCACTCCTTCCCTCCCTCAACACCTCTCCCCCCACACACCTGCAGGAGAAGCAGGAGAGGGGGAGGGATGGGATGGGATGGGAGGAGACGTATAGAGCAAGACAAAGAGACGGGAGGAGGAAAATGGAGGGGTAGAAAGAGGGTGAAAGATAGAAGGTACGATGTAAGCAGAGGGGAACTCTTCTCTGCTCCAACACCTCCTCTCTCCACATCCTCCCACCTTCTCACTCATCCCCTTCTCTCATCCGGTCGCTCCTAACAACAAAGAAAGTATATCCTACTCTGTGGCTTTAGTTAGTATGTCAGACATGTTGACTGTTGACCAAGCTACAAAGCTGAGGGAGAAAGGGGAAAGAGAGGGTTTAAGGGAGAGAGAGATGGAGGAGGGAAGAGAAAGAGTATGTAGTTTGAAAGCATGTGAGATTAGGATAAAGCAAAAGGGACACATTTGGGACGTCAGGTGGCCGAGCGGTGAGGGAAGCGGGCTAGTAATCTGAAGGTTGCCAGTTCGATTCCCGGCCATGCAAAATTACGTTGTGGCAAGGCACTTCACCCTACTTGCCTCGGGGAGAATGTCCCTGTACTTACTGTAAGTCGCTCTGGATAAGAGCGTCTGCTAAATGACTAAATGTAAATGTAATTTGCAAGACCTGAGGAGAGAGAAAGAGGGAGAGAGAGAGAGGGAGAGAGAGAGCAGGTTGATAGAGGGAGGGAGGGAGAGAGAGAGCAGGTTGATAGAGGGAGGGAGAGAGAGAGCAGGTTGATATAGGGAGGGAGAGAGAGAGCAGATTGATAAAGGGAGGGATAGAGAGAGCAGGTTGATAGAGGGAGGGAGAGAGCAGGTTGATAGAGGGAGGGAGAGAGAGATATAGTGTAATTGAGACGGTAATGGGTTTTGTCAGGAGCACCTGTCAGGGTCGAGCAGAAACGGCTTGGAAGCGAGAAAGAGAGGGAGAGAGGGAAAGAGGGAGAGAGGGATGAGGTAAGAAGGAAGGATAGAGAGGATTGGAGTCAAGATCCCTGTGAGGAGAGCCCCATATCCATGCCAACCTCACCTGATTGCCAATTTGTGGCAGTCTTCAGACATCAAACACACGGACGCACACACACACACACACAGACACTCTGACCGACGCGCACACGCAGACATACACGTACAGAGACACACACACACACTCACTGATTGGATGGCTAGCCATTTAACTAAGTGTCCATGGTGATCTGTGAAAAAGCTTGTGATTGGAGAATAAAAGTGATGCAGTTAAAACTGTAATTCTCATCCCTTCTGGATGGGGACGGAGTGTTACACTGATTGTCTTCCTCCCTGCAGCGTGAGACTGAGGCCCGCGCGACTCTCATTACTGCCCCCCACCCCGCTGTTTCCATCTGCCGCATGCAGCACCAGGTGCTCAGGGCGGCCAGAGGCAGACTAGACAACAGCTCCATCCCTCCTCCAGCTCTCACTGCTGGAGGGAACGCACAGTCTACCGACCCTGTCTGTGAGCTTGTGTCCTTCATCCACTGACTTCTACTCTTGTTTAGTTTCTCATTCAGGCTGACCAGTGGGGAACTGTCTTACCTGCCTGGCAGGGAAAGTGTGTGTAGGAGGGAGGGGAGGAGGAGGGGGGGGGGGGGGTTCTGCTGCTACACTGCAGCTCTGGGCAACCGCAGGCCAGATGCCAGATCTCCATTAACAATGGGGAGATAATCAATTTCCCCCTCTGCCCTTCCCTCGCTTCCCACCTCGCTCCCCAGATTTGACTCTCCCTTTCTGTTGCTTTTCTTCGCACTCGCCATCTTTCACTTCACCGCGACGCCTCTTCATCCATCACGACACACACACGCGCGCGCACACAGACACACACTTTCTCACTCCCACTGTGCACTGTGGTGTGGGTCGATAGGGGCGTCAGTATTGAGCACAGCCTGGGCTCTAAATGACTGTTTGATTTCTCAGGGGGTGTTAGCCCCTGTAACCATGGTGTTGAGTCCCAACGATTGATGGAGATTGTGTGAGAGTGTTTTCGCTTTAAACGCAGTTTGATTAACTTGAGTTCAAGAACAATACTGTTAATTAGCGTCTCATACTGTTCATTAACAGCTCCTCTCTGCTCTCACTAATGTGCTGCATTGCACTTTAGTCTGCTTCAAGCATGCGGGGCATGGAAATAAAAACACACACGTTCGCACACACTCTCCCACAGCTTGTTCTGCCTTTCTCATCCATTTACAGTGCCCCTCTATCAGAGCGACAGAGTGATTTGTGTTTGGCTGATTCCAGTGCCAAGCCCTGGGACCCTGGTCTGAGGTACAAAGCCTTGGGTTTAAACCCAGCAGACACCAGATACCACAATCAGATGGGATCCACGAGTGTGACACAGTCCACCAGAGAGCCCAGAGGAGTCCACACACAGCTTTTCCTCCGCACAGGACCGAGCCTGTGCTGTGTCTCTCCTGTCCCACCCATCTCAGGGACTCCAACGCTGTCTGACGGCCATTTGTTTGTTGTTTGTACAATTGGATGAATGATGTCACCCCTGTTAGCCCTCTCTTTGCTCAGTGTCACAACACAGCAGCCTGTGTGTGTGTGTGGGGGGGGTTCATGTTGTTGTGTGTGTGTGTGTGTGTGTGTGTGTGTGTGTGCGTGTGTGCCACTGTGTAATCTGGTCCTTGCCTCGAGTTTGTTATATTATTCATATATCTGGGACTGCAGTGGGCAGACACCTCAGAGAGAAAGAGAGAGATGGAGGAGGGAGGGAGAAAGAGAAGGTAGTTTGAAAGCATGTGAGAATAAGAGAAAACGACACCTTTGAGACCCTGAGGAGGGAGAAAGAGGGCAAGAGGGAGAGAGAAAGAGAGAGAGAGCAAGAGGTTGATAGAGGGATGGAAAGAAAGAAAGGAGAAAACAGGAGGGGCAATAGAAGAATTGTTGAGTACATAACTAGAAGTTCATGCAGAAACTATAAGTGAAGACCACAGAGAGTCGGTGCAGGCAAGACCCAGTGCCCACCGCATTAACACCCCAGAGAGAGAGAGAGCGAGAGAGAGATGGAAGAGAGAGAGAGAGAGAGAGAGAGAGAGAGAGAGAGAGAGAGAGAGAGAGAGAGAGAGAGAGAGAGAGAGAGAGAGAGAGAGAGAGAGAGAGAGAGATAAAGTGAGACAGACAGAGAGAGAGGAAGGTGTGACAGAGAGAGACAGCGAGCTGGAACAGAGTAAAGTTAATAAATGTAAATATAAAAATAAACAGCAGAACCCCCAAACTGTATTGACAGCAGACTTCCACATCTGTACTTGAGAAGCCCTCCCTGCTGTGTCTGGCACTGTCTGACACCCATCATCCACACACACATGCACTGTCTCTCTTTCCATATATCTTTCGCTCTCTGTCTCTTTTTCTTTATCTCTCTCTCCCTTTATATCTCTGTCTGACGCTCACAAACCCCAATCGGGGTACAGTACAACTAATAAAACCGCTGCAGAACTGCTCACCTTATATACATGCTTTCATACACACCCTTGCACCTGTCTCCTTTCAAAGCAGGTATACAATGTATGTGTGTGTGTCTGTAGAGTGTGTGTGTGTGTGGTCTGGATGTAGATCCTTGCTCTAAAGCACTTTAATGAGGCTTGCTGCAAGGGGAGCTTCACAGACCTCATACGTGCTCTGCATTACAAACACACACTTTGGCACCACACACACACATACAGACACACACACACACACACACACAGTGCTATCTAATTCCAATCTCTCTCACACCAAAACACACACCAACACTCACATAGCGTTCAAAGTCAAAGAAATAGACTATTACCGTCGTTTTCTGTCTCCAAAACTTCTAGATTCGAGTCCAGATAATCTTGTTTCTTTCAAAAAAGGAAGCAAAAGCTGCCTGCACAGTGTTTGAAGCCCCCCCACCACCACCACCACCATCAGACCCCCCCCCCCTTCTCAGCTGTATCACACTCATGTATATTTGATTGTGTCTGCTCTGGAGAGATTGGCTATGGTGTGTATTGTGTGCCTTTTCAATATGCATTTATGAATAAATAATGCATGTATCTTCTCTGATTGAAAAAGCCATATTGTCAGTGAGCCATGATGAAATGATAATGAAATATCTGTCTCTCACATGAATAAAGTAATGTTTTCTCTTTTTTTCCGAGGCTCTTCCTCCCTTTTGTTTCAGTAAATAAAATATCCAGTTCCCCGATTGTTCTAAGACTCCCTGTTGTCTGCTGCTGTGGTTCTCACCTGGGCTTACTAAGCTGTTTTAATAAAAGCTCCGTGCCTCTCCAGATATGAGTGTGCTGTGTTTTTTACACATATTAATAAAGAGACACAAGGGTTCTACACCCAGGATCTTCCATGTGACGGATATGAGGCTGCTTCTCTATGAGATCAGCACTGCTTAATAAAGATGCCTTGCTGTGTGTGGCTGTCATTAACCACAAAACTGGTCACGCTCGCCTCCCTTCTCCTCCTCCTTCTCCTCCTCCTTTTTCCCATCTTCTCTATCCACCCCCTCCTCCTCTGCTCCCCGTCACTTTCTGTAGATAAGTCATAACTGATGAAACTGCTCAAGTGGGATGGGGAAGTTGGAGGCAGAGAGAGACAGGCATGGAGAGACAAGATGAAGAAAAAAGAAGATGGACACGGAGGAAAATGAGTAAAAGTGAGAAGGTAAGTAGAGAGAATATACAGAGAGACCGAGAGAAAGGCAGAGAGAGACCGTGGAGAAGTATCGCTTCATGCTCAAGAATTAGATTAGAATTTGCAGCCTTTTGATTAATTTCCAAACGTGTAGATTGCAGCTGTATTGCAGACAGGGAGCTCTCCCCTCTTTGACCCTGAGCTTTCACAGAGATGAAATAGCCTAATGATGCACATTAATAAGGCTGCACATACACAAACACACACACACCTGGTTGGCTATTACACTGGTCACTTTGATCTGAAGGCATTAGCATAGTAACGAACACTGACCCTCCACTGGGAGCTGGTAACCCTGGCAACTAGAGCTGGCCAGACCACCCATGAAACCCAACACAGTTAAATCCTTATTTCGCAGACCAGAACCTTGTCTGCCAAGCTCACCGCCACTATTGCATACTACTGTAAGTATATACTAACATCAAGCTCATACATTCCTTATCCCTCAGACTAACTCAATCAGTGAGGGCATGATTACATTTACATTTAGTCATTAAGCAGACGCTCTTATCCAGAGCGACTTACAGTAAGTACAGGGACATTCCCCCCGAGGCAAGTAGGGTGAAGTGCCTTGCCCAAGGACACAACGTCATTTTGCACAGCCGGGAATCGAACCGGTAACCGTCAGATTACTAGCCCGACTCCCTAACCGCTCAGCCACCTGACTCCCTGATTAGATCAGTGTCTCAGTTTACTTCTCCAAGAGCATATCATTAGATCTACAGAGCAGATGGATAATGAATTTACCTAACCCAATACTTTTCCAACTGCACATCATCTTGATCACACACACACTTACACACACACACTGACGCGCACACACACTGACGCGGAGGCATCTGTGCTCTGACTAATGAGAGACTAACGTATTTACCAGTGTTTCCAGAGTGACACTTTCTATGTGTGGGTTAATTGTGTGGGCCGACTCTCTGCTCCGCTGTTTATCAAAGCTCAATAAAACAGCAAGTTAAAACAGACGCCACTAAAACCTCCTCTAATAATAGAGACATGAGCAACAGTCGCCACAACTCCCCTGCTACACCAGCCCTCCATCAGAGAGCCGAGAGAGAGAACGAGCCTCATTCCAACTGCTCTCTGACAGCTAAATGCTGTTACACACTTTGGATGGCTCCAGATATGGAAACTAGATGTAGAAACTAAGTTGAGCTGTGTTTTTTTTTTGTTTAGTTTTTTTGGTTACTGTTTAGTATTTGTGTTCGAGTTCCCTGCATCCCCACTGCGGTGCCTGGCTGAGAGCATCTTTAGAAAGACAGGGCTCTTTAATGAGCATATCGATCAGGGTTTCTCACACCTTCATTTCCCCACAGAGAGACAGGAAGAAAGAAGAAAAAAATGGAGAGAGAAAAGCTTGGGAAAGCTTTCGAATCTCAAAGTGCTCTTTTTTTTAAAGGACCGCAGGGGAGTCCGCTTTGTCCCAGTAAAAATTCAATTTACCTTTTCACAGATGGACTGTACTACACATGGTCCATAAGCAGCACACAAACCCATATGCTGTGGGAGTGTCTGTCTTTGTGTGCTTTCTGTGTGGATCTCTGTGTATGTATGTGTTTCCGCATGTCTGTGCGTGTGTGTGTGCGAGCGAGCGAGCGTGCGTCCGTGTGTGTGTGTGTGTGTCGGCTCAGCGAGGTGTAACCCACTCCTGTGTGAACCTCTCTGTTCTCCATGGCTGGGAAGGCTCTGCGTTTCGCTCTAGTTGCCCCTCTGCATCACATTACTCTTCACATCCAACTACAGGCCAGGAGAGAAAGAGAGGCCTAAGAGAAAGAGCGACGGAAAAACAAGGAAATGAAGAAAAAGAGGTGAAACAGAACGAGAGAGAGAGCTGTGGAAGTGGCTGTTTGGCTGGTGAGGCCCGCAGGTTAGGTTGACAGTACGCGGCAGGTCGTGTTGTTGGAGCCTATGAAGGAGGGGTTGATGGAAGGCAACCGAGAGAGAAAAGAAATAAAGGATACAGCGAGGGTGGGAGAAAGGGAGAGGGAGAGCACCACGGCAGGCGTGAGTGGGTAGAGAGGAGACGGCTAGAAGAGTAGCGAGACAGGTAGAAGGGCATGTCAGGAGAAGGAAGAGACGGGGAGGGGTGGAGAACAAAGAGGAGAAACTTTAGATTTGATAGAAGAGAAGGAAAGAAGAGACAGGCATAGGGAGAGAAGTAGAAAAAGAGAGAGAGAGAGAGAGAGAGAGAGAGAGAGAGAGAGAGAGAGAGAGAGAGAGAGAGAGAGAGAGAGAGAGAGAGAGAGAAAGAAAGGGAAGCCATGTGTATTACTTTGATTACTCTGTCAGTTTCTGTTAGCTTGAGTAAATATCTTCTCCTGCATCACTGCATGTGTGTGTGTGTGCGTGCGTGTGTGTGATTGTGTACGTATGTGTGTGCGTGCGTGTGTGCGTGTGTCAGACTATGCCTTCTCACAGGTTTTTAATGAGGAGGAAATTGCATCCCTGGCTGTCTGCGCTTTTGTAATTTCTGATGTGCTGAGAGAGAGAGAAAGAGGGGGGGGGAGAGAGGGAGAGAGAGAGGGGGAGAGAGAGAGAGAGAGAGAGAGAGAGAGAGAGAGAGAGAGAGAGAGAGAGAGAGAGAGAGAGAGAGAGAGAGAGAGAGAGAGAGAGAGTGGAATAACTGTACACTGCGCTACATGGCAGCACACACCCTGGCACCTTTGAGTGGGTAGACACAGAGAATTCCTGTGTGTTCTGACACTTGAGGACAGAAGTGCAGTATCACTGGGAGAGAGAGAGGGGGGAGAATACTACACTCACACTTTGAACTCCCAGAGCAAAATTCAAGAGACACTTGAAAGGAAAATGCATCCATGATCAATGAGCAGTTTCTCTCTGTATCTCCCGTTCTCCCTCTCTTTCTGTCCCCCAAATATTTTTGGAAGGAAAGATAATAAGAGTGGACAGAGTGAAATCTGGGAAGCTTATGGTATGTCATTGTGAGGTAACTGGTGGTCATTGCATGAGAGTCCAGACACCTGTTCCCATAGTGACGATGGGAAAGTGACTATGCCATAGTCCTTCATCCAGCTCTCGTTCAACATCCCACAATCACAGCAGGCTGTCTGCTCTGTTACTGGTGGAACAGTGACACCACATGGCAAAGCAGAGGAGTGCAGGACCTCCGTACCTCTGTCTAAAGGATGCTTTCAGACATGCAAACTAAATTCAAATAATTTTTGATTATTTTAAAAGTATTCACTGCACCGGGCAAGGTAATATATCAACAGATAATATGACAACTGTTTCCTGAGGGTTGATGGATGATGCTATCATGGCTTGTAAAATCTAAAAGTTGCAGAGTGGTGTCAGCCCTACTCTGTTCTCGTCTAATCCTGTCCCTGATTCCCCCTGTATCAGACTGAACTAATCAATCAGCGTTCTAAACCAACTGTGTCTTATCAGCAGCCATCAGGGTTGTGACTGGCCAGGCCTGGACCAGTGCCACTTTGATTGGCTGGTATCAAAGCCTCTGGCTTTGCTGTCTGTCAACTGGGGAGATGTTATCAGCTGACAGACAGGATTTTATCCCACTGAGGTTGTGGCTGAGGCTAGGGCTGGGGCTAGGGCTGGGGTGGGGGCTGGGGTTGGTCATGTTCTTAGACTGCGGACGAGGATTGGTTTTCTCAGTCTGGAGATAAAAGTGCTTATCTCTGTGTGACAGCATCACTCGCTGCTCTCCAGAGCCCAGGCAGACGACAAATCAGTCCTCTCATATAGGCTGCTGGAGGACTATGTTCAAGAGAATCCTTTCTGATGGAAAGGAATGCATAGACAATTTCCAGTTCACCCAGAGAGTTATGCTACTTTCAAGCATTACCCCTTGCAACGTGTCACCACATACTAGATATCTAGCTCTTACACGCACAAAATGGATGCGTGCAAGGTTCTGCTGGCTCATATTTCTGTTCCAGTGCCTCCCAAGTCAAGATTGCCAGGATAGGCAATGTTGGGATGAGTCTTACAAACGGCATCACATTTTTGAAAGACCATAACCTCAGTCCTGTGTTGGTTGTCCTTGAACGGTACAGTTGGTATTCCAAAATATGTGTGTGTGGGTGGGAACGATTCTTCTTTTAGCTGTCATCCTCTCTTCCTCTGGAACAGGGTGTGTTCGCTCCTTTTCAGCCTGATGTACTGTTTGTTCTGAGAACAAGAACAGAGACACTCACATCCTGCTCAGAGGGGTGGATAAAGTGAGATAGAAAGAGGAGGGAAATGGGGAGGAGAAGCGAGGGAGAGATTGTTACTTGTGGCCCACTTTTGCCATGATGGCCTATTTGTATACCACCATCTCTCACTTTAACACCATGCCCCGAATGCCTTGTTTATTTTAAGCATTGTGAGTCCCAAGACGTATTATTATCGGCACTTTGTGTGTGTCTGCGTGTGCGTGTGTTAGTGTGTGTATGCGCGTGTGTGTGTCTTAGCGACATAGTGGGAGGAAGACTACCAATATTATCATCTGTCATCTCCATGGGGTTGCTATGGGAACAACACAAAGACATGCAGAAGTAATGAAGCAGCACATAATTGTCCAGGGGTGACCTTGAAGATGCCATCACAACCACATATGTGTGTAGCTAGTCTGCAAGTCATTGTGTGTGTGTGTTAAGTTATTTGAGTTGGATTGAATTGAATTACTGTTTAGTGCCTGTCCTCTGAGTGATTATTCTGCTTGTTACGTGACTATTTGTCACTCCCCCAGCAACAAGGACATGTCTGGCAACATGTCCGCTGCCTGTCTACAGCAATATGGGCCAGGACCAAGACCAAGACCAGGACCAGGACCAAGACCAACACCAACACCAGGACCAAGACCAGGACCAAGACCAGGACCAGGACCAAGACCAAGACCAGGACCAGATCCAAGACCAAGATCAAGACCAGGACCGAGACCGAGACCAAGACCAAGACCAGGACCAAGACCAGGACCAGGACCAGGACCAAGACCAAGACCAAGACCAAGACCAGGACCGAGACCGAGACCGAGACCGAGACCGAGACCAAGACCAGGACCGAGACCAGGACCAGGACCAAGACCAAGACCAGGACCGAGACCAAGACCAAGACCAGGACCGAGACCAAGACCAGGACCGAGACCAAGACCAGGACCAGGACCAGGACCAGGACTACTTTCTATAGTGATCATCCACAACTGTTTAATCTCAGATTGCATGCCCTACATTCATTCTACATGGCAAGGAGCCACATCCAAAAGAATAGCAGGGCAAAAAAAATGCAGGCCACAAGAGGCCTGGTATTAAATCCTGCATTAATGAGAAGCTGATGAAGCACCTTAGTAAGCAGGTGTGTGAACTCTCTGGGCAATTAGTGTCATGAGCTGATCAAGTAACTGTCAGTGCAAAATGAAAACCAGCAGGATTCTGACCCTTGAGAACAGGAGCTGCACATCCCTGATGAGCAAAATGTGTGTGTGTGAGTGTGTGCGTGTGTGAGAGAGAGAGGGCCGAGTGCAAACTGAGGTAACAAAGAATTGAGGTCAAAAGGAGTCCAGACCTACTTTCAGCCCCCTCTGTTCGTTTGTAAATGTCTAAACTCTGCTGTTTAGCAGTGATCTCTACGCTGAAGACGAGCCTACTGAGACATCATGTTACTCACAGACTTGTAAAGTCTGACCTCTCTCTCACTATGTGTGTGTGTGTGTGTGTTTGACATTCTCAGAGAGTGCTATTATTGATTGTGCTTCCCTCTCCTTTCCTCTTGTTTAATCAACAATAACCACCAACCGTTCCTGACCTGGTGAACATCCAGAACTAAAGGTGACATAGTAAGTTCTTTATAAGGGGATACATCTTTTTCCAGAATGCTTACTTAGTGAAATCCTACTCCAGTACATCTATGATGTAAGATGGATCCCAGTGAAGCCAAGGACAGATGGTCAGAGACTGCAACAGTCTCCAGACAGGCATCCCCAGACGGGGGAAGAATCCCTCACACTCACTCCTACAAGCCCCATCTGGAGTCTTCTATCTGGAGTCTTCCTGCATCCTTTTATCCATGCTCTGCCTGCCTTGGACAGCACACTCCAACTTCATTCTAATCTCACACCAAACCCAGATACACTTCTATGGAGCTTCAAAGGGTCCTTTTGAAAAAAAATAACCCCCATAACAAATTACCATACAAAAGTCTTTGAGCATAGAAAACTACGCTCCACTGCATCTCTTCTTCACAGGCGGCCTGTGGCTGATTGAAGCCAAGCAGTTGTGATTCTCCTCAGCAGGCCTCCATGATCAAAGTGGATCAAGGCAGACAGTTAGCGAGACGCCCCCAGACCTTGAGCTCTGCCTGGGGCACTCTGTTCTGAGCATGGGTAATGGGCTCTCTGGGTCTCCTCAGTGTCTGCATGTGTGACAAATGAGGGAATGTACAGTATGTGTGTGCATTGTGTGTGTTTGTGTGTGTGTGTGTGTGTGTGTGTGAGAGAGAGAGAGAGAGAGAGAGAGAGAGAGAGAGAGAGAGAGAGAGAGAGAGAGAGAGAGAGAGAGAGAGAGAGAGAGAGAGAGAGAGAGATAAAGAGCGAGAGAGAGAGAGAGAGAGAGAGAGAGAGAGAGAGAGAGAGAGAGAGAGAGAGAGAGAGAGAGAGAGAGAGAGAGAGAGAGAGAGAGAGAGAGAGAGAGAGAGAGAGAGAGAGAGAAAGAAAGAAAGAAAGAAAGAAAGAGAGTGGGAGAGAGTCTCATCACAGTTCATCTCAGCTGTATTCTGCATGGACTATGAACTATTTATCATGGATCTTCGAAAGGAATCTGTGCACTGGAGATTGTCACCCTCCAGTCAGTCAGGGAGAAAACACCCATAGACCAGATATAGAAGTCTACAAGCCAGCTGGACAAAACCTGTAGTGTTCCAGGATTGGGCGGACCTGGTTCATGGAGGAGACTGTAGCGCTGTCAGTCAGCACCCCCGTGATCACACAGTCCTGGCTCCTGACACTCCTACTTTACAGCCCGGGCGCTCTATTTCAGACCAGGAACTCACCCACACTCAGTCATTGCTCAGTACGACACAGGATGGTCAGTTTGTCTTCCTGTTGCTTCCGCCACCCCAGCCTCCACCCTTGGTTCTGTGTACCCTCTACCTAAGGGGGAAAGTGTATCGTAGGTCTCTGCCACGGATGTATCTCAGGGTCTCAGTTGGGTTCGGTAAAGAGCCGGTGGGAGCAGAACCATACATGCCAAGACAAATGTGTTTCTTATATACTATTATTATAATTAGACCAATACGCTGTTCTTATTGGTCCAGAGAAGTTCTAAGAAGTCCGCAAAACCGTTTGCAGACTTCTGAAAGTTCGCAGAGGTCTGTAAACATTTTTACAGACCTAGCAACAAGAGGTTGCCTTGGAGATGTTGACAACATGGCGTCTGCTTTTTCGTTTTTCTGCCAGATGATACAAACTCCAAATATGGACTTTTCGACAGGTTCGCAAACGCCTGTATGTCAGTATGTCATAAAAGTATGTTTATGACATAAGACTAAGAACAACATTTATATTGGTTTGGGCCATGCTCTTGATTTTGTATTTGTATGTGAGGAGAAAAAGGCAGAAATGTTGCCCTGGCTAACTCTAGAATTCTGCAGCACACAGCCTCACATTAATGAGGGAAAAGAGAATAAAACAGTAAATGAAAACAGGAATAAGAAATGAACCGCTGTTTTAACAATGCTGATACTGCGCTCACAGTTTAACACCAACTATGTTGGTACAATGTACAATGTACATTGTTTTGATGGCCCTTTTTTACACATTTGCTACCTCTAACTCTAACCCTTTGAAGAGGATAACTTATTGTCTTCCAATTGAATCTGAAAACATGTTAAGGCTAGACTGTGGATGTGTTTAGCTTCGTGGATTTAAAAATTAAATAACCGTTTTTATGATCGAATCCTAGTCTCGTTCAAAAGTGTGTGTAGCCTGCGTTATTTGTATAACACATTAGCTCCGAACCCCACAATTAAAAAACGAACGGCAACTACAGCAATGCAGGCATGAAATAAATATTTAAAATCTGACCCACATAATGATGATGGAAATGGTTGTGCTGCTTGAGACAGCCTGGGCGCCAGTCTGCGTTTACGATGCCTTCCGGAGCGAAAAGAATTGTTCGGGTGCAGATGAAAATAGGGAGGGAGTGTTGACTTCACGAGTGGCGAACAGTGCCGCGAAGCCTCTCTTCCCCATCATCTTGTTCTTAGCATAACCAGAGGAAGAACCGAGACCCCGACATCGCAGAACCGTGTCAAAATCGAAGTAAGTAGGCAAAGAAACACTATCGTTTTTAATGTGGGCCATAGCTAACTTTGCAGAGTGAATTGCAACGTTACCTTCTTAGTCGCGTGTGCATGATCTTCTCTGAGCCGGTCACTGTTCTGTTATGGATTTGCGTGATGAAACCTCGGATGTGTTGTCGGATATTCTCAACGGGTTGATTGATTGTTATAGCTGAATTGTTTAATGTTTTCTTGACTAAATGGTTTGATGATTTGATGTAATCACTTTTTCTCAACTTTTTGTTTATCATATTACACACTGGGATAGGCTACGCACACTATCAAATATGATGACAATGATGTTATTTACGCAGTAGTAAGACTGGCGATGAATGTGATAACTAATAGTTAACAACAACTACGTTTTGTCTAAAAGGTCAAATACTGCCTGTCTGCCCACCCGCAGTCTAAACACACCGGAGGGTTGCTCTGAGGCCACTGAGCTACATGAAACAGCCTCGATACTGTCTCCTGTCATGTCTTCTCTCCTCTGCTGTGTTTTCCTCTCCTAATCTCATTTCCCCTTCTCCTCTATCTACTCCTCTCCCTCTCTCAGCATTTATTTATTATGAATGCATATAAATACCATTTAAATTTGTTATTGTGTTTACTTATGCATTGCATCAGTTCCTTGTTTTATGTTAAATCAATGAGGATCTACTTTGGTAACTCTCCAGGTTTCCTTACTCTGGGTCCTGATTCTCTCTCTCTCTCTCTCTCTCTCTCTCTCTCTCTCTCTCTCTCTCTCTCTCTCTCTCTCTCTCTCTCTCTCTCTCTCTGCTCTGTCTGTTTTGCTCTTAGTTATAGCTGAGAGGAGAAATATCTTCTCTACAAATCCTTTCACCCTCTCTTCCTCTTTCTTTGGCACAGTCACCATTAGAGAGACTCAAGGAGGGGAGGAGGTCCAGTTTTTCTGACTGAACCCTTCTTCTTTCTCCTATTCTTATCTCTCTCTCACACACACACACACACACACACACACCACACACACCCCCCCCCCACACACACACAGAAGTTATAAGATATAAGACCACAAGACTTATTTAGACGAATACAGCTCTCTACAGTCTCCTACTATTGTCTCACATTCACTTAATCCCACTATCCCCCCATTTACATATTTCCCTCTCTTGTTATCTACCTCTGCAGTATCCAGACCATTAGTGTCGACCTATTTTTCCATCACATCGACGTTATCTTCTCTCGTCCCTCCTCTTCCTCTCTCCCACTCTGTATCTCCTGACTTGGCCCGTTCTCTCTCCTCACTCCTCTTTCCACTCATGTTTTCTCAAACCCGCAAAGTGAATCTAACAATTCTCATAGGACTCCTACACAGCAGTTAGTGAGAGGGATCCAATATCATAAATGTGTGTGTGTGTGTGTGTGTGTGTGCACTCATGAGATCAGCATAGCAGCATAGCAGAAAAGAGATCAGCATAGCAGAAAACGTGTAACACATGGGTTTATGTAACAGGGCAAGTATGTTCTATATTCATAATCCAAGCATCTGCAGTAATTCCATTATCAAGCTGTTAATATCTAAACATCTATTTCTGGCTTCTGTATCTGTGAAGCTACTTCTTCCTAAGATCCAAACAGCACTGTCTGTCTCTGACCTAGTGACAGAACTGGATCTTTGTTGTCATCTGATTGGTTAAAAGACAGAGATTCCATCTGAGCTCTGATGTCGTGGTCTCTCGCTGTGACATCACCGCTGTACACTCACACCGCCTCGCATCCGCTCGTGCTGCTCGCATGCTGGGTTGCTATAGCAACAATCTCTCCACTTTTCCGGCTGAACAGCGAGTGTACACACACATGCAGAGCACACGCATGGAGCACACATTTGCAGACGTGCCCGCAACGTCAGGAAGCAGAAAGAGAGAGTTGTTTGCATTTTTAACAAGATAAAGAGACGCCAACTGTTCCTAAAACTCACTGCAACCAATCAACCATAACCAATGAAGCACCAACTGTGCCAGGCGACACTGATTGCCTAGCATCTCTCCATTTCCCCAGCTTTGATGAGTCTCACAGACACCAGCTGGGGAACATACTGGGTCAGGCACATATTACACCTCTTAACTGGAGAAAGGTACATTTTATGTGCAACCCACACACCTGGGAGTGATGCTGTTACAGCCCAGCATTCCAGTACCACTTATGTAATCCAACTGCTCAAGGTCCTGATGCTTTGGTGCTGGTCTGGAGGCAAAGCCCCAGGTACCTTTCCAAACCCAGGGTTAGAGAACTGGGAATGTTCTAGAATCCTCCTTCGATCTGGAGCTGTGTTCAGAGTTCTCCTCTCTCTGCCTGAGGTGGATCTGCTTCTTATTCAGATGTGGTGACAAGTTTGACAGCAAAACTCTATCTTCATCTGCTGTGGAGTTGTGTGATGGGAGTGTGTGTGTGTGTGTGTTAATATACCCCAGCACACTGACAGCGGGATGTGGTGCCTGAAGCTACAACACTTCACTGAACATCAGTGGTTGTGGTTATCTGCTGCTTGTTTTAATCGTGTTAATGGAGAACAACAAGGCTGACACCAGTGTTCTGGAGTGATGAGAAGGGAAAGCCCTATGCTAATGGTAACCTGAGAGGAGAGAGGAGGTCCTTGGTTAAGATTTTCAACGCTGCAGAGAGCGGAGAGCTCATGTGCATCTATGCCTCTTCCTGTAGGTCTTCCCTTTGAGTGGGAGGCTGGTACACAGGGGGTTCTTCTTGCAGCTATTGTTTTCAGTTATGGTGGTGAACAGAGCGAGGTATAGGGAGAACCTGAGAGTAAGCACTATTTGTATACTGCAGGCTAATTAAATACGTAAGTCGATAAACGATTCCAGCAGAGCTTTTTGCACCCTGCAGAGTGAGAAACGGAGAGAAAAAGAGAGAGCAAAACTCAAAGGCTGAGAATGGAGTGGAAGCCGAGGGTAAAAAATGGTGGTGCACGCAGCAATGATCAAACATGCTCATTGGATGTGAAACATGGATAATAGCTTTGGTCGAGGATTACGTTGGACGCAAAGTTGGGGAGCAAACCTTGAGCAGGCGGAGCGCGGGGGCTTACTAACTAATTAAAAGTTTTGAAAAGGATGCACGCTGATTGTAAATGACTTCCGTGGGTGCTCGTGGGCCCGACTGTTGATCTCAAGCTGTTCAAGCAGTTAATTAAAAAAAGAGACGTGGCGAGGCAAATCGGTTACAGATTGCAATTAATACGCTCTGCAGGGCGCGCCAGGAGAAAGTTACCCCACCTCGTTAACAAGAGTCTGCCTGCCGGAGTCGGCCTATGGAAGAACTTTGTTTATTTGTTACTATTCTTTTTCTGATCCATTATTAAAAGCAAACAAAGCGATGCTGTGTGAAATCTGGGCCCCTCGCCACCCTGAAACGTGTCTCTGTTTCTATGGTTACCCACCTCTGAACGAGGATAGAAAAAAGTCTCCCTGTCCTCCTTCACTCTATCTCTCCTTCCACACACTTCATTCCTTTATTCCAAGTTATTTATGAGGATGAAAGGTATGCCAGGCCGTTGATGAGTAAGACATGCAGAAAGGGGTGGGGGCGGGGGGCATGGGGGAGTTAGGAAGACAAAGGAGGATGGGGTGAGAATTGAAAGGGAGATTAAAAGCTTTAAAGCATATAGGCTAACCTTGTGGCAACTGAGTAGAAACTGCTACAGCAGCTTCAGAAAATGAAGACAGACTGTCCGTTGGTTTGACAGAAGCCAGCCAGTCAGCCAGCCAGTACGTCAGTCAGCGATTCAGGATTAATGCGACAGAAACTGGCTGTTGCTCTAGTCTAGGAAATGCCATTGGATGTCCCAATGAAGTGATACACTTATACAAAACATACAAATACTTATAACAAATAATTATTACTAATCAGCAAATTATTAGCATCTTAATATAAATGATTATGCATAAGCATATATCAGCATATATGCAATAATTGTTTAGCATATTAAAATTGTTTATTCAGTTAATTCATTTACAAAAGGTTTATAAAGGGTAAAAGGCTTGATAAGAATTGTTATTAGTAAAGTTATGCTTTTGTTACATTATGTATGTATTTATACAGAATAGAAGATATACTGTTGACAGTCGTAGTCCATTTCATGGTGACCAACAAGGTTTTCCTTTGTTGACAAAGCCAGCCGTATCCATCAGTGGCTGTGTAGAGGACATAAGTAGGTGCGTAGGGATGGTTAGAATCCTCTTATCATGTGTCCTATGGTCCTCCAGATTCAGCTGGCTGTGTGTGTCCCCTGGGCGTCCAGGCAGCTACAGTAACATAAGGGGGTTACTGGCATGGCAACCATGGAGCGGGGGAAAGGGAGGAAGGAGGAGATAGAAGATGTGACTGAGAAGGGGAACATGTGATCCAAGTGTGGTTGCCTGGTTACTGATAGCTGTGTAGTTCTAGTACAGCCCACTACAGTTTGATTCTGATAGTGTATGTAACAAGAGAGGACTGCTAATAGAGGACCACACACTCACACACACATTCCGATCTGTCTATTATCTCCTGAAGAGCAAGCTTTGCTCATGATCTATCCCTGCACACACACAACCACACAGACACACAACCACACACAACCAGACAACCGCCTGGTGGTCCCACCGCTCAAGAGCGCCCGGTCCCAACACAAGCTCTTCTCCTGTCTGGCCCCCCAGTGGTGGAATCAACTCCCCACTTCCATCAGAGACACTGACTGTCTCTCCACCTTCAAGAAAAGGCTCAAGACGCACTTGTTCCGGGAGTACAACGGTACTTAGGAATGGTTCGCTTGACCCGATGTTAGTTTCCTCAAGGATCACAATGACTCTTGCTTAGAGACTTATTGCTCTTGTGGTTAGTGGTAACTGACTTAAATTTCTGTACTCGCTGTGATATATTGTTTTATTATTGTTGCTTGCTTTTTTTCCACAGGTACACTTGCACTTATAGCAGTTCATGTTGTTTAATTGTAACTTGTTTAACTACATGCTCTTATGGTTCTTCCCTTTGGCACTTATTTTGGTTGTTCACAATGTGTGCTTCATGTTTTGGCTACTCGCAATGTTTTGTGGCTATCTCGTTGTTATGATCAGTGACCTATGCACTTTATAAAGCTCTCTCTTGGAAGTCGCTTTGGATAAAAGCGTCTGCTAAATGAATAAATGTAAATGTAAATGTAACCACACGGCTGAGGAGTCACAGAGTCAACAAGCCTCTCGACAGGCTCTTCATGTACTGCAACTGATGTTTATTATCATCTGTGGTTTCCAACGTGGGCTTTCTTTAATGACCGTGTTGTGGGAATTGCAGCTCATTATGTTATCATTTTTTACTTAGTAACACTGTCATGTTTCAGGGCCCAGAGTGAGCTGGTGGTCCACCCCTGAGGAAGTGTCTGCGGCCGGGTCAGGCTGATCCTGCACACCCCCCCCCCCCCTCCGCCACATCCACCCACGGTTCTCTGTAGCCCAGCTCTCCACCACCTCATCCCCAGGCTCAGGCTGTCTACCCAGGGGGCGGAGATCATGTCTGTGCCCTCGACCCAGGAGTACCACTGGCAGAGCCTGGCACGGCTACCCAGCGGGCGTGTCTACCACTCCCTGGTGGAGGTGGGGGCCCATATGTACATGCTGGGGGGGTGTGATGCAGCGGGGAGGCCCTCCCCTGCTCTGGAGCTCTACTCCCCAGAGGTGGGTCACCAGGCCTCCGTCCTAGTATGGGATGCCGTCAATGATCTTCCAATGAACTAGTTGAGTGGCGCTAAAGATGTTTGTTTGAACGTTGCTCCCCTCAGGGTGACCGCTGGTTGAGCCTGCCCCCCATGCCGACCCCCCGTGCGGGCGCGGCCGTGGCTGTGCTGGGTAAGCAGGTGCTGGTGGTGGGGGGTGTGGGGGAAAACCAGTGCCCCCTGAAGGTGGTGGAAGTGTACAACACAGATGAGGGCAGGTGGAGGAAGAGGAGTGGTCTGAGAGAGGCCCTGATGGGCGTGGCCATCGTTGTGAAAGGTGTGTGTGGGGGGATCTGGGTGGAACGCACATATACCCGCTCTCACTTTGTTAGATGAGAAGTTTGTGCTGTACAATAGACTCACAGCACAAAGAGACGTATTATAATGTATACGTTCTCCCTCTCTCCGCTCTCTTCCCTTGTCTCTCTGCAGATGGGCGAGCCCTGGCCGTGGGGGGCATGGGGCCAGATCTGCTCCCCCGCAACATCCTGCAGCAGTATGATCTGAGGAAGGACATGTGGGCACTACTGCCATCTATGCCGACTCCTCGGTACGACGCCACAGCACACCTGCTAGGCAACAAGATCTACGTGGCAGGTACATCCAAATGAGAGAGACAGAGAGAGAGACAGAGAGAGAGAGAGAGAAATTGTGTGTTTGTGTTTGTTAACTGTGTGTTTTCTCCTCAAGGTGGACGTCAGTGTAAGCGCTCAGTAAAGGCCTTCGAGTTATTTGACTCTGAAACACGTTCCTGGACTACTCTTCCCAGCATGCCATGCAAGCGGGCCTACTCAGGTGTGGTCTGGGACAGCATGGGCCGGCTGTCTCTGCTGGGGGGGCTACGGCAGGGGGGTGGGCACCAGAGATCCAAGTTTACTAAGAACATCAACATCTTCGACACCAACCAGGGTGAGAAACCGCAAACACACACACAAGACAGTTTGGCAGTTAAGTTTGTCATCATCTCTTTAGCCTTCGTATAGCCATAGCATCTTGCTTTTTTTTGGAGTCATGTTGAATGTCATCACAATGCGAAGTCATTGCTGAAGACAGATCATATTCTCAGGGGGCCTGTAGGCCCCACATATACCTGATATTCCTGGGTAATTACTATTTTCCATCCCATGGAAACGTCTGTGAATAACAGATGGTGAAATTGAGATGAGACAAAGAGGAGAGAAGCAAATGGCTCACAGTGGGGAAAAAATCAATAAGTAATTTCAAACTATGAGATATTTTGTCACATATTGGGATTTTTCCACTGTTCCAAAATTGTAAGTGGAATGAGAGGAGCAGTGGGTGTCTGAATACTAATCTAGAGCCAGGGGACATGTGGGAATGGGATTTTCAAAAACCGAAGACACCCACTCCCTCCCCCCCCCCTCTGTCATCTGTAGGTCACACGGCTCTGACATACACACGCACACACACACACACCAAACATACACACACACAAACTCCCACATACATACCCAACCCTATGGCCAAGTCTCACACCCGCCTCCCCAATCTAATTTTAGCGGAGATGAGATGGGAGGTGTGCAGGGAGGAGGCTGGCCGGGGGGGGTGGGTGTGCTTCAATGGCACAATCCACAAACAGGTTGCTTTATTAACGATCGTCCTCCCATATCTCTGCGACGGTCACGCTGGCTATCAGCTGTCTGCTTCTCGCACCATATCATATCCAGAATGGCACCATGGTCTGAAAATAAGCCTCCAATTTACAGCACGCTCAACTGAAACTGAAGCGTAGATTACGCCGAGAAAAGGACGAGGCAAATTGAAATGACACAAATAACCATGCGAACTCCTAGAGAAAGACTATCGACTCTGTGAATCAACTCTGAGTTGTACTCTGAAAGAGGAGGCCAGGCAGTGTGATGCAGGTGAGTGGGTTTCACCCTCTCAGGAGACTGCAACAGTCTTCTCAGTATGGTAGTGATCTCCCCCTACAGTTTGGGAGGAATTGAGACGCCAGCCAGCGCTCTATCTGCAGCACAGACCCTGGGAGAGTCTAGCACCCACTGCCAGCTGTGCTCTGTATCCCACACAACGAAAACACTCTATAAACAGACCACAGAGATGTTCCAGCCCTTCCCTCCCTTCCTCTCTGTCTTTGTCCCCTTCTCTATCTATCTCTTGATCTATCTCTGTGTATCTCTCTCTCGTTCTCTCTCTGTATCGGGGTGTTTATACACAGCAGGGAAAATGTCTCCATCCACACAGGCGAGGATTTCCGACAGACAAAGCAAACACAGCAGTCTATGAAGCCCTCCGAAGTGTTATAAAAAATGAATCTGCTTTGTGTTGAATAATTTTCGGTCCCAGGATATAGTTCTCCTTAATCATAACTGCACGGGGGATGTTCAACACTTGCTAGCATCTCCTAGTGTAAATAAAATGCCAAGTTAATGGTCTTCAGCTGCCAAGCAGGAAGGAGGAAAAACCACTTGTTTTTCTACTTTCCCGCAATTAAAGTGTTCCAAATGGTTGGTTCTGGGGAAGTTGTCCTTATTTTCAGTCCAGAGGGTTGTGGTAAGGTTATAACTTTGTCTGTCTGTGTGTGTGTGTGTGTGTGTGTGTGTGTGTGTGTGTGTGTGTGTGTGTGTGTGTGTGTGTGTGTGTGTGTGCGTGTGCGTGTGCGTGTGTGTGTGTGTGTGTGTTTGCAAGCATGCATGCTCCCTCTCACCACCCACTTCCTAAGTTTTCTCTAACCTTCAGTTGTCTTTGTGACAGGTCTGTGCATATGTGTGTGTGTGTGTTAGTGTGTGTCGGTGGCCACCCAGCTGACATGTTAGGTGATCTCTAGCCTCTGACCGCAGCCAATGTCCATGAGAGCACCACATTCAACATGATCACTGAACAATCTGGCTGCATCTCATTTGGGAGGGTGTCTGAAGCCTCTCTTGTTGTTGTAGTCTTCAGGTTGTGTGTGGCCGAGTGTGCCCTGTGGTCTGCTTGGTGGAAGACTACATTAGTATTCAAAGTGCAGCCCCTGTTTGTTCCTGTGTTGTGATTCTGTCAGCATCAAGGCCACTCTTAATGGGAGCTCGGAGCATCGTGAAAAACCTGAAGATGGGAATGAAATCTTCTCATACACACACACCCACACACACACACATTTATGCTTCTCTCTTGTTCCTGTAGGAGTGTGGTTGAAGTCTGAGGAGACGGTGCCTATGAAGACTAAGAGGGCTGACTTTGCCGCCGCGGTGCTTCGGGGCAGGATGGTGGTAGCTGGAGGACTAGGTGAGTGCTGTTTATACCTGACTGGATCACCATAGACTGAACCACATTATCCACCTTCCATGGTGGATTTGTGAGTATTGACCGTGTTTGGGCAGTAGTTAACCCTTCCCAGGTAATGTGTGTTGACCAGGTCATGAGCCATTAGTGTTAGACACAGTGGAGGCCTTCCACCCTCAGAAGAAGAAGTGGGAGAAACTGGCGCCCATGGCAACGCCAAGATGCTCCGCCTCCTCGATTGTCATTAGGGACCGCCTCCTTGTGGTGGGAGGAGTCAACCAGGTGCTCTTATCAATCTGGCTATTGATATGTTTGTCCATCTATCTATCTAGAAGTCTATATGTAACCTAACGTCTGTCTGTCAGGTCCCCAGCTCCGCCCACGAGATCCTGTATGTGAGAGAAGAGGAGTGTCTGTAGGAGGAGGACTCTGAGACCTGCTCACTGGCTGGAAGGATTCTTGGCTGCAATCAATGATTCTAGTTCTGCCATTACTGTAGTTTGACATAGTTTGAACTGGCAATATACACCAAAAGACACAGTATGTTTGTGAAGAAAGAAAGGAGGAGTATTAAGACAGTAAGGAGGGAGGACAGGGAGAGGTGGGTGGGGAGGAATGGATGGCGGTACATTATGTAACACTGTACCACCCTCTGGTGGGGAACACACTGCACTCAATACAGATTTGCTCACACATACAGACACACACGCATAATGAGCTGGTTCTCGCTGTAAATATTTATGAAGAGTTTTAGTAAGAATAAGTCCTCTGTACTACTGGTCTCCCATTTGGAGTGCACAACAGGTAGTCGACATTTTGTAACTTTTGCATCTATTGTTCTAGACTTACCTCTCGCATAACATGTTTTAAATAGAAAATGTAGACAAGCTCTTTTAGGAAATGCTGGGAAAAGGGATGCATTTTTCTAATTGTTCTGTTAATGCGCACACAATGATATATAAGGTGTAGTTGCAATATTGTCTGTTTTAAGCTGAGCATGTAGACAGATTGTGAAGTCACCTCTTTGCATTTCTTAAGGGGTGTCACTGTTGAAAATGTGCACATTTTATCTTCTGCCACATCTATGAACTATTCCAAGAGAATGCAACTGCTCTAGTCAATAACAAAAAAACTGTAGACATAGACTATTGTTCTAGAACTTGGCTCAAATCACAATAACATCGAAACAAAATTTGCCAGATTGCATTCACAATGATAACATGTACACTGGCATTACACTGAGAATACTCTAGTATGACATGAATCATCTGTTAATGCATAATATGTATGTGTTGTAAGTGCTAATCGTGGTTTGTTAAGTGTTTCTATCAGGTTGTTCGTGGATGAGAAACTGTAGCTCTGTTCAACAGTAGCCTTTTCACCCTCTGTAGTTACTTTAATCCTACTTGTATTTGCAAATATGCAAATACTTTTTGTTCACTGCAACGAAACCAATGCAGTAGACTGGTTGGTAGTATTTTGCTAAATATTATTGTGGAATCGATTTTTGTAATTGAACCAGGTCTGAATTTATGCATCCATGAAAGAAGCAATAGACCATGTGTTCTACTTATCGCTCATGGTCCTCCATTCGTGCACTACTGATAATGTCATAAAATAGTTTCATTCTCAGGTTGTGATTTAAAAGCACAAATAATAAATACATTGAACAAAACGTAATCTTTATTATCAATTTAATTTCTATCCATTTCCATCTACTAATACTGTTCATTTGGGTTCATTTTCAGTAATTGCCACTAGATGGCGGTGTTTGCTTACTGTGTGTTTGAAGAAGGGCTGTCATGTAGAGGGGCCATAGCATTCAACCAAACCTCCGACAGAAAATACACATCATCAGAGTCATATAGGTCACTATGTTCTCAAATCATGGTACAGTTGATTTAGCTAACTATTCAAACATACTTTTATCTTAGTCATTTCGATCTCTGACTGTAAGTTCAGGGAAGTAAAACAATGGACCACACTCCACACACTGTGCCGTTTTGAAAAGATAATATTCCAGGAAAAACTCAAATGATCAGGTTGTTCTTGCCTTCCAAAGAACTGCCCCTATGGATGTTGTTTACGCTGACACAAAATCTCACATTACAAAACTGAAAAGATGAGTTTGAGATTGTAGAAGAGATACAACATTGAAAAAAGACATACACATGTACTCACTACATGCACACACTTCAACTAGTAACGGGACTCTAACTGAGGCTTCCTCTGTGTAATAGATCTTAGTCTCTCCTCTAGTCTCCACCTGCCTTGTGACATGTCTACTGTATGCCCCATTACCTACTTTAACTGCTATGCAGGCCTACACAGCACCCCATCACCCAACACGTACACATGTACAGATATACATGAGGGATACATGAGATATACACCTGACAGAGGGAGGCAGGTGGCTGAGCGGTTAGGGAATCGGGCTAGTAATCTGAAGGTTGCCAGTTCGATTCCCGGCCGTGTCAAATGACATTGTGTCCTTGGGCAAGGCACTTCACCCTACTTGCCTCAGGGGGAATGTCCCTGTACTTACTGTAAGTCGCTCTGGATAACAGCGTCTGCTAAATGACTAAATGTAAATGTAAATATACACACATAGACACATACACAGCACCCCAACACACACACACATACACTTGTTGATACACATATGTCATACACACACAGATAACCCCACACATACACACCCGACAGGTCGCACTCCTAAATGGGTCTATTGCATTTAGAGGAGGGAGGCTGGGTGTCCAAGGTTGCTCCCCAAGACTGCTGTATTCTCCCCTGTCATCTTTCCACATGAACTCAGTTAGGATCATTGTCCTGGTTCTATAGTTGGCCCTGCAGTTAATAGAGGAAGAGAAAAAGAGAGAGAGAGAGAACTTTGTGTTCAATGGTAAGTCTGTGATAAGCTATAGGAATGTTTATCTGTCCATGCGATGGACAGAGCTTCTCCCAGTCACTGTTGGTAAGAGAAGGGGTAGCTTCATTCTAGTCTGAGTCAGTCCAGTAGATAACCCTGTGCATGTGGATCCCTGGTCTGGTCTTTCCACACTTTGTGATGAGTTAAGACGTGGTCCTCTCAACATTACAATCATTTAAATAAAACAACAGTGGCTCATTTCTGGTAACAAGAACATGTTTTTGAACAATGTGTTTTTGAATAGTGCAAGCATTGAGAAAAATGAAGAAATCCAAGAAGGCTCTGTGCTTTTGATTGGTTAACGTACATAAGGCTGGCAAATCACTTTTGTACCAGTTACTAGAATAGCCTGCTTTAGCTACCATTCATCCAAGCTTGGTATAAAAGGACACACATACACACACATATACTTTACAGATTGCATTCCCCTATGCACGTAATGTACACACACCTCCAGTTTGTAGAAGTGTGGTGGTTAACTTATAGGTTAATTGGTGAGACTGTGTGTTACTATCTAACGTGTTCCATGGATGGCGGATGAGACCTCCAGACACAGCAGGGTGTCACTGAGTTTAGACTGAATGAGTAACACCGGGAAACTGGTCCTCTGTAGATGGTTCATCCCTGAGTGATGCAATAGCATGTGGCATAACCATCCCAGGCCTGGAGCCCCCTTCATCCCTCTCCATCTCACTCTTTCTTTTCTCTCTGTCACCCTGCATTGTTGTCTGTTGTAGGACCTTAGCCGTAGTTCTTCCTTTACCTCATAAAACAGATCAACGTGTTTATTCTCGTATTCAGGACCTCAAGGGCGAAATAGTCAATCAAGCATTGGGGGGGGGACAGCTGTGGGACTTTCTATACTGGATATTTACCATCCATAAATATGTGCCAAATGTCTGTCTGATTTCACGCTCCTAACTCGACGGAGCACAAGAGTACAAAGGTATAGAAAAACATGACATGGATTTCGGGAGAAATAGGTTTTGTTAATGTATAGTGTAAGGCAGGTCGAATGGATTTGGGAAATGGACCGGCCGGGATTTGATATTTTCGGAGCTGGAAAGAAAGACGTACTAGCAGTCACATCGATATTGCCGCATAATCATACAGTATGATCAAATATTGGGGGGGACGTGTGCCCCTGTCCCCCCGTAGAATTACGCCTATGCAGGACCGTGACCCAAAGCGTCCACTGATTCTGAACGAGAATGAAATTGAGACCCAAATAGAGAGAGAAAGAGAAGAGAGAGAGGAGAGAGAGAGAGAGAGAGAGAGAGAGAGAGAGAGAGAGAGAGAGATGAGAGAGAGAGAGAGAGAGAGAGAGAGAGAGAGAGAGAGAGAGAGAGTAAAAACTAAACTCGGACTGGTTTGAAGTTGCTTGTTTGGCCGTCGCTTTTAAAGGAGTTAGTGGAAGGGGGGTGAGGGAGGGAGAGGCCGAGAGAAAGGGAGAGGGGGGAGGGTGTGGTTAGTGGACAGCTATTCAGCCAGGCCTGAGGGAACCCACCCATCCAAATCTCCCCTGACATTCTTCTGAGCTCAAAGACCCACAGGGACAGAACTGGCACAGAACCGGCACAGACCGCCCTGCCGTTGCCAGGGACAGCCACTCTCCTGAAGCATTACCAGGGGTCCAGTGCAGTTTTCTGTCTTGTCGTTACCTCACTTCCTGGTTGGAAAAAAGACTGGAGAATCATTAACCATCAGAGCAACCCCCAATGTCCAACCAGACCAAGACACTTTCTTCCTATTTAGTTACCTATTTCCATCCCCTCTGTCTACCAATGCCAATCTTTTTATTCTAAAACATACAACCATGAACTCAGTTGGCGTGCAGATAGATGAGTGGGAGTAATAAAACCACTCATTACATCCTGTCATCTCAAAGACATGTTGACACATTCACCAGGGACACCATTCCCTGTCCTTTCCCTGTGTTGGGAGTTTACATTGTAACCAAGTTCAAGTTCAAGTTCAAGTCTTTTCCAGTGGCCTTTCCAGCGGAAATGTGTCCTCAGTACACCGGCATCTTTGGGACAAGGGTACTTGAGTCAGACGAGGTCAGATAGCCAAAAAGACAAGACCACAAAGGGTCAAACACACTGGGCTTTTCCGCACAGTCGTTTCAGCTCCAGATCAATACTTAATGCTCGGCCCCTTGAATCAACCCTACACCTTCCAGTTCAACACCACTTATTTCTTGAAAGGTGAATTTCCTGATGAGTGTGGCAAACTCCCTTCGGTGTGGAGTCTCTCCATCTGTCAGTGGTGTGGAGTGTCATGCACACTGAATGCAGCCCCGAATCCTCTTAAAACCATCAATCCTCTTATGGACAACCTTGGGAGCTTCCACTGCCTGTGCTCCTACAGGCAGTTATGTAATTCCCCCCCCCCCCCATATGGGCGAAAGCTGGAAGTGGAATGTGGACCCCAGTCACCTCTAACAGTTGAGACCCTGTGGCTCACACATCCCATGAACTTTGACCCCGCCCGGTTATACAGCACACAGGCGTACTTGAGGCAAGTCTGTGTCGTCTAGTAAAAAAGGGAAGAACCGCTGAGCATGTGACTTATGCGCCATGTGTTTGATTGGTTACGTTCTTTCACATACAGTACATGCCAGGTAATGAGTTGAGTTTTGGGTTCTTCTGCCACAATTCATCAGTATCCTACCAAGGCACGGTCTTGGTCTAGGTCCTGCCATGACACAGCACCTACTGCCTCCCAAGCCACAGGGCCCAGCATCCACACATCCACATGCACACGCACACACAATGCCTGAATGGGTCGAACATTCCTAACAAGCTCAGGCCTCATGGTTAAGTGTTTATGATTTTCCAGGTCACTGTGCCTCTCGGGCTGGTTGGGCAGAGAGGTCAGGCAGACTCAGGCGATGTGGCACACAGTAACCTCTGGTCTCCCTGCTCAGTTCTGCTGTGGGCCTACGTTCCTAAGAACCCTCTGCCGGTAAACACCAGTCGCTAGAGTGTTGCCAGTCAGGGGACCTTGTTAGAGAAGTGACCTGTGAGAGGAAAACCCCTGGGAGAGTGACTGAGAGGTAGGAAGCAGGTACAGAACCCCCCTCGGCCCCTTCTCTCTTCTCTCTCTCTCTCTCTCTCTCTCTCTCTCTCTCTCTCTCTCTCTCTCTCTCTCTCTCTCTCTCTCTCTCTCCTCTCTCTCTCTCTCTCTCTCTTTCTTTCTCTCTCTCTCTCTCTCTCTCTCTCTCTCTATCTCTCTCTCTCTCTCTCTCTCTCTCTTTCTTCTCTCTCTCTCTCTCTCTCTCTCTCTCTCTATCTCTCTAATACATGTAAATGACACCAAGCAATAACCCAATCTAAGCAGTTCCAATCTCTATTACAGTTGGTATCAAAGGAACAAGCTGTGATTTTCTGAAACAGTGTTTGCTACTGTAACCCAGCTGTGTATACAGTTCTGCTCATGGTACCACCCTGGAACCACGTAGAGATGTACTGGAAAATGTGGGAGAAACAACAGGAAGTTTCCCTGTGCTCTATTGTCGAGCCTGCTCACATGGAAAACTGCAGGGATGTGACAGGATAGAGCTCCAGGCAGCATCTAGCCCCACCTGAATCACCCAGGCACCCAGCTGTGTGTCCAGGTGATACACACAAGGCTTCCATCGAGTGTGTGTGACACCCAGGCCTCTGATCCACGGAGGGTGACCCGATGGAGCAGCTGTGCTCTGGGTAATGTGATCCATGGAGGGTGGCCCGATGGAGCAGCTGTGCTCTGGGTAATGTAGGCCTGAGTCTTTCAAGATTCTGTCAGGGGGGAAGGGTTGCTCTCGAAGATCAACCCTGGCATTTAACACTGACTATTTCACTGGGGTCAAAGTGAGATCTCACATGGGGCTTTATTCACTGCTAAAGGGGTAGATCATTTTAGAGGTTGACAGTAAACATTTGTCATGATGAGCAGGATATTTAGTCTGACACGTTCCAGTGAGGGAGGGTGAGAGACATATATCAATATGTAACACCATCACATGCTGTCTTATACAGTATAGTCATGCAATGCAGGTGACTTTGTTTTCCCCATAATGTTGCAGGTAATCCCATTTGTCTGTGGTGCATAATAGGAAATAGTCACTTTGGGTAAAAAAAAATACAAAAATCAACAATATGAATGAAACCTTTTCTTGGAGTTGACACTTTAAGAAAGGCTGTATGACTGATGCACAACAAATGTGGCCTTTTGGTAAATGAGTAAGAAACACATCCGCACTAGTTTAACCTACATTCTAAATCATTGTATCCACTTCATCCGTCTACACTGTGTGTGATACACTGTTAAATTAAAACTCTTAAATCTCAACCCTGGTAAATTAGTAGGCACACGGTGACCAGCACCGCATGGACGTGTGTGTGTTGGGGGGGGGGGGGGGAGTGGGCCTCACGCACGCGCTCACTGTCTTCAGATGCGTGTGGAGGATCAGTGCCCGCCGAGTGACTTACTGACCGCGTACGGAGTAAGATAATCGATGCGCATGCAGCAACTGGCAGGATTCTAAAGGAACAATGTGACTGGTCGGGAATGACAGCCGTAATCGCGCGGGGTTAATGATTTACGCGGGTATGGACCGTTGCCGTACATAAGGCATGCACACCGGCACCAGTGGCACTGAAAGTATAGCCTATATTACGGGGTGGCGGATATCATTCTACTGTTCTGTGGCTTGTGCGCTCGTCTGTCTGTTTCTCATCGCTTCTGTCCCAGCGTGTTAGTAAGGTAAATACGTCAAACCAGAAACAATTTGTATTGCTTGCGTGTTTAGTTGTTTCACGTATTCCATGTACGGAAGTCTAACATGTAGCGTTATTTCTCGCTCAGTGAAATGAGTGCCTCTAGTAAAGGTCTATGCAAAGCAAGGTTGTCACATACAACTGTATATTAGCCTGACTAAAATACACGATGTGTACCATTCTGTTATGATTGTGGAAACATTACACTGCTTACACATTTAGCTGCATTACATGAATGGTTCATGCTGTCAATGCGGAAAGAATTAACTTGTCAACTTGTTGAACATATGAGCAGAATAGATGGGTTGCCCTATTCAGTTACAATCAGGGGCTCACTAATTTACGCCTGTGCCATGTTGGGTTGGAGAGTATTGGTCCTGACTACTAAACAGAAGATTGTTCCAGGGGGGAAACCAAGTGCGCACTGCATCCTTTGCGGATGTCGTAACATGCGGAGGGAGAATCAGTGCTAGAGGATGTACATACACCTCGCCTAATGGCAGAATATTTATAGCAATAAGAGGAAATTACATGTTTGGTGTGTAACTATAGATAAGAACCCTTCACCCATAAGGCTGTGAAGGTTGAGCCGCATCTTGTCACAGTGGGTTTGCTTGAAGAACACACTTATTAAGCGAAGAAGTCAACTCAGCTTGCAAGTATGTGGCTGCTGATGTTTTCCGTGTTATTTCCGAGTGTTTTCTTTAGTAGTCTGGAAGGAAAACGACACATGCAGAGCGATATCCAGTGAGAAGAAATGTTATAAGCAGACAAGATGTATGACTTATCGGAAACATGTTAACATATGTTGCATTCTGGACTAAAGAATGGTCTCGGTCAATTCGTTGTGTCCATATAAACGTTACATGTGCCAGTAGACTTTCAGTAGACTTTTACGCACACAGTGGTGGACTGGTGGACTGGTGGATAAGGATAAATCGTGTGTATAAGGTCGCAGAAGACTTTGCTGTGGACCGGAGTACAGATCAGATCCTATTGTCTAAACAAATGTCAGGTTTGTCTAAAGTTAAAACACGTTTACCTCTGTCTTTCTTGCAGGTGACCACTGAGAGCTCATGTGGTACAGACACTTTTCCGCAGTGTCGTAACTCTATCCTCTCGCTGCAGACCTTTAAATACATCTCCTAAAAACCTCACACAAGTCACGTGGTGTAAGGTGAGCGCTTTCCTGTCCTGCACACGGGCAGGGACATCAGAGTGCGTGCTGCACTGCTTAAAACGGTACCGAAGAACCTTTCTGCTTATTGGACATTTAAATATACAATTTCAAGACTTTTTGGTGCAATTTATCCATAAGCGTCAAGAAGTGTTTCAATTTTTTCTGTTCGCACAGCTTTTTTTCCCTCCTACTTTAGAACATTGACATGTTTTATCATTCTGTTACACATCTGTCAACTGGGCGCCTGCAGTGAATGGAGAACATACTCACTCTTCTACCGAAGTATCGGCAAGATCTCACGCGCCTGGAGACGGGCCAAACACTTGACTTTATCAACGCACGCGTTGATGAGCTACTACATTTGCTGTTAATATTTGATTATTTTGCCTTAAGAGACCACACACGAGTGTCCCTCTTCAACGTTATTTAATGGGATAAATTAACTCGGGATCAGGTAATTAACCGATCAGGGGAACTCAGAACTTAGACCCAATTGGGCTACTGTTTCCTTATTTCTCATCACGCCGATTGTCCTCAAAGGCCTCCGCATGGTACTTTGGTCGAAAGAACAAGACAAACTGCCCGACATCGACATGTCCTCCGGGGACATAGAGATGAAAAAGGAGGGGGCCCCAATGCCACCGGGCTATCTCAACTCCAACGGCTCCGTTCACCCGATGATCCTTACCGAGGACCCAGAGGAGATGAAACAGGAGACCGGGGGCGAGAATGAGCAGACGGAGGTGACCTCCTTCACTGACCGGACCGATGAGCCAGGCGAGGAGGAACGGTCGGAGATAGTGGTCATAGACTGCCGAGCGAACGCCAAAGGCCAGCGCGAGGAAGACGCTTTACTGGAGAATGCAAGCCAGAGCAATGAGAGCGACGACATCAGTACTGACCAGAGCCCTGAACCACCTGTACCGTTGAAGGAGACCTCCTTCTCCATCGGGCTGCAGGTGGTGTTTCCGTTCCTGCTGGCTGGGTTCGGGACGGTGGCGGCAGGAATGGTGCTAGATATTGTGCAGGTAAGAAAACTTATACCAACAGCGTTTGATACCCATTGACCTAATAAACGATAGGTAATCACATCAGTATATGTTGACACTGCCACAACATCTGTACAACCACAGTAGATGGATCAAGATGGGATTTTGAGTTGTCATGCAGCAGATAAATTAAACATTCATCTGTATCCATTTCCCAGGAGATGCATGTCTTATCATAATCTTACTAAAAACAATCATTGTCATGTCAACACGTCATGTTTATCAACATAGTAGAAAAAGTCACGATCAACATTACACGATGACAACCTGACTTGGATGGACTAAGATGGATAGGTGGATAGAAAGAGGAAAGCTGTGACTAAGACAGGGCTTGTATTGAGCCCTTATGTTTGGCCATCAACACCATAGGGCTGGTAGTGCACACCTGCCAGATACAGTAAAGACTGAATCATGTCCTTATGTCTGTTTCCTTGTTCCTGTGTTCTTGCTACTTACTCTATCACCTCATCGGATTTGATCTTACGTGTATACATATATCATAAATGACCATATGTGATTTGACACAAAGATCTTCTTAGTACCTGACCATGTCCATAGCTTCTATCCAGCTACAGTGTTACAGTATCTTTCAATGCAGGCTCATCCATCAGAGAGGCCAGTGTCTGTGGAGGACTGCTGCTTAGGGGCTGGCCTGGGGTATGATTCAATGAACCGCTTTTTGTCACACTTGATTGGATCAGCATGTGTCAATCATTGTCCCATCAACCTATCTGATGGCATCTCTTTAAAGAAGGGTTGAATGGGCGGTCATCAGAGATCATGGGGGTATTTACATAACTTGTCTTTCCATCCCCTACCCCCTCCTTCCTCCTGTCCTGGCATATGTTGCCTTGTACATTGTGCACCTCGACCAGGGTGGGAACACTGAGAGGAGAGTTTATTCATTTGTCACTTCCCCACGCCAGAAATATTTATATATATATATTTATATATGGATTAATTTTTTTATTTAATTTTTTCATAACAAATGACAGTAATCCTACATTCCTGATACAGTGATTCCCTGATCCATCAGTTGCCTGGTTGGCGAGTGAGGGCCAGACTTATGGTAATTTACAGTGTAGCAGGAACTTGTGCATAGATGCTGGGCTGGGGAACATAAAACTCAGGTGACTAGAACACAATAGAGAGGACTAAAGTGCTGTAGACAGGGCTAGTGTTGGCTCCCAGCTGCTCCTGAGCAGGGAGTTTGAGGAGGCAGAAAAGCAGAGCACTGCTCTACTCGGAACCTCAAAGAAAATCATTTAACTAAGTTATAATTACTCTCCTCCCTCTTTCCTGTTGACTCTCTGTCTGCTTTCCCCCTCCCTCCCTCCCTCCCTCCCTCCCTCTATCCCTCTCTATCCCTCTCTATCCCTCTGTCTCTCTATCTTTCTCTCTCTCTCTGTTACTAACTGTGTGTGACTGCATATGCATGTGCAGAGAGCTGTGGCAGTGTATAAATACTGTCCAGGCAGCCTGGCAGGTCATATATTTCTTTAAGGTCAGCCTCTGGTGCAGATAAAGCTGGAGGTGTCTGGTTGCCAGGAGACGAGGCACTGGCACAGGCTGTCTCTTTGGATGCCAACATGGTGTACCCCAAGAACTCTGAACAGAGCGGAGGGGGGGGGGGGGGCAGAGAGAGGGAGCAAAGGGGGAAAGAGTCACATCACTTACTTTTAAGTGAAAGCTAGAGCCGAGGTAGTGTAGTTTGGGGGTTAGAACATTATAATCATGCCCCAGAGAGAGAGAGAGACAGAGAGAGTATACGTGTAGTACCATTTAGTCAAAATGTTTCTCTTTCTTTCTTTCTCCATCCCTCTCTTTTTTTCTCTCACATTTCTCTCTCTCTCTCGTAGGCATATCGAGTTCTTTCCCCTCAAGTTAGTCAATTAAAGTATAACAAACAGAAAAACATTATTGTTTCAAAAAGTCCAAGTCTTAGACGTTGTTCTAAGAGATGCATTATAGTAGGTTTTACTATAATGTAAAATAGTCTTAGAGTCCTCAGAATACTTCCTGGAGTTAGTCTGTTGCTGTGTTGCTGCAACCTGTTAGTCTGTTTACCCTAAGTCTGTCTGTCCCACAGCAGTGGGACAGACAACATGGCGGCGAGACATGGTTTTAGCCTCAAAAACAGACAAACAGTCTAAAAATAAAGAAAGCAGTAAACAGGAAAACACAGTCAACACAAAGGCCTGACACCAGCCAAGCCCTGTCTGCCTACCAGAGGCCATTTTGGTCCAACCACATCCAGTTGCATGGTTTCCACAGGAGCCAGAGTGCATCTACAGCGTGGGCTGGGTCTCATGTGACTGACTCAGTACGATCGGCTGGCAGCTGGTCTCTCTCTCTCTCTCTCTCTCTCTCTCTCTCTCTCTCTCTCTCTCTCTCTCTCTCTCTCTCTCTCTCTCTCTCTCTCTCTCTCTACAGTATCATCACATACAGTATTCTCTTGCAAACAGCATGACAGTATTTTATTGTCATGGCTGTTGTAATTTCTAATTTCCTTGTCTCCTGTCCCTGATTACCACAAAGAGATAAAAGATGATGATAGGTGTCTGTACTTCCTCATATCTTTCGTGGAACTGCTCCGGATATCAGTTGCTTCCTTTCAGTAGGCAGCTCGTAACTAATAGAAGATTACAATAGTGGAGACAGCTGGTGTCTTTGAAAATTAATTTGAAAGGATTAGTAGGTTAGCCTGCTATTAGAGTAAAGCTCTCGCTAATATTTCAGCGAGTCCAGAGGGAGTTTTCATGTTCAGATTTGAACATTCTGGAAGGCTCATCTCTTTGGAATCCTCCTTTGAAACACTGTCTATTTCCAATAGTGGAAAAACCTTGGAAAGTGACTGCTATGCAGTTACTACAGTATTATTTGGTCAGCAGTTTTGTGTTGTTGCCAGTATTTCTATGACGCGGTCAGTGTTGCAGTGACGCTGCGTTCCCCAGGGCTCAGATTTCAGACCCTCCATATAGTGCAGCAGTTGTCAGATGATCAACAGTGGTCAGACGGGCCTGCAGCAGCAACATGAGCCTGCCACAGGGCACAGGGACATGCCACAGGGCCTGTACACCTGTGGAATAGGCAGAGACACACACATTCCCAGAACCAGGCTAACCAGAACTGTGTCTGGCCTGGGGCCCAGGTCGCATGGAGAAAACTACACATGCTCACTGGGAGAATAAAGTCTTGCTGGGAGGAGGGTGGGGGTGTATGTTGGGATAGGGGAAAGGATGTGAAAAGAGAGTGTGAGATGGTGCATCTTATTGGGAGAGAGAGTCTGAGGAGTGTGGGTGCTCGAGGAACCAGAGCTAGGGTGGCAGGGGACCAAGCCAGGGGACTGAGGTCCCTTTGGAGTCGGCCGCTTTCAAAAGGCCACGGCGCTGACAGGTTGTGGAGAGGAGCTGTTCCACCTGCTTTGAGTGCTGAGTCTACGCAGCATACCATTATAGCTGGCTCGTCTCTCTCCCAGAGCTGTGAAGTCAGAACAAATACTCTCCTTTCCTCCCTGACAGCTGCTACTGTATGTATTGATTAGGCTGCAGTCTGCCTGGACTGTAAGTGCCCAGTGCCATTGGGACAGACTCTAAACATAAGCACTATCCCTGCGGATGGATCGATGTCCTCAGCCCCATTGCCCCGTCCCTAGACCACAGCCCTGCCCTGCTGTACTGTACCAGTCCTAATAGACCACAGCCCTGCCCTGCTGTACTGTACCAGTCCTAATAGACCACAGCCCTGCTCTGCTGTACTGTACCAGTCCTAATAGACCACAGCCCTGCCCTGCTGTACTGTACCAGTCCTAATAGACCACAGCCCTGCTCTGCTGTACTGTACCAGTCCTAATAGACCACAGCCCTGCTCTGCTGTACTGTACCAGTCGTAATAGACCACAGCCCTGTCCTGCTGTACTGTACCAGTCCTAATAGACCACAGCCCTGCTCTGCTGTACTGTACCAGTCGTAATAGACCACAGCCCTGTCCTGCTGTACTGTACCAGTCCTAATAGACCACAGCCCTGCTCTGCTGTACTGTACCAGTCCTAATAGACCACAGCCCTGTCCTGCTGTGCTGTACCAGTCCTAATACACCACAGCCCTGCTCTGCTGTACTGTACCAGTCCAAATAGACCACAGCCCTGCTCTGCTGTACTGTACCAGTCCTAATAGACCACAGCCCTGCCCTGCTGTACTGTACCAGTCCTAATACACCACAGCCCTGCCCTGCTGTACTGTACCAGTCCAAATAGACCACAGCCCTGCTCTGCTGTACTGTACCAGTCCTAATAGACCACTGCCCTGCTGTACTGTACCAGTCCTAATAGACCATAGCCCTGTCCTGCTGTACTGTACCAGTCCTAATAGACCACAGCCCTGTCCTGCTGTGCTGTACCAGTCCTAATAGACCACAGCCCTGCCCTGCTGTACTGTACCAGTCCAAATAGACCACAGCCCTGCTCTGCTGTACTGTACCAGTCCTAATAGACCACAGCCCTGCCCTGCTGTACTGTACCAGTCCTAATAGACCACTGCCCTGCTGTGCTGTACCAGTCCTAATACACCACAGCCCTGCCCTGCTGTACTGTACCAGTCCAAATAGACCACAGCCCTGCTCTGCTGTACTGTACCAGTCCTAATAGACCACAGCCCTGCCCTGCTGTACTGTACCAGTCCTAATAGACCACTGCCCTGCTGTACTGTACCAGTCCTAATAGACCACAGCCCTGTCCTGCTGTACTGTACCAGTCCAAATAGACCACAGCCCTGCTCTGCTGTACTGTACCAGTCCTAATACACCACAGCCCTGCCCTGCTGTACTGTACCAGTCCTAATATACCACAGCCCTGCACTGCTGTACTGTACTGTACCAGTCCTAATAGACCACAGACCTGCTCTGCTGGGCATCACAAAGGACCACGCAGTCATCAGTTTCAGGCCTCAGCCACCCTCTCAAAGATGGAAAAACAGTTTGAGGAGGATTCACAGTGGACGTAGGTGGTTGGCTTCCCAAGACATATCATTTTGTGTACGCTTCCACTTGTGTGTGGGCGTGCGTATTTGTGAAGTATTCATTTTCTCTGACACGTATCCCTTCAGAACTTGCTGGCCTTGCTCATAGCTGTCTTTGTCCTCTCCTACGAGAACACATTGGCTGGAGGAGGCAGTTGGCACCGAAAGGCCTTGTATTTATGCTGAGCTAGAGAGCTGCAGGCAGATGTATAGTGCTTACTGTAAAGCACTTTTGGCTGTAGAGGTTATATGAAAGAGTGCATGAATTATGTTGGAACTCCTTATGGGGGGGGGGGGGGGGGATATGCAAGGAAAACGAGAGAGCAGGCAAGATGGAGAGGGGAGAATAGAGGACAGATTGAGATACATGGTGTATAGAGGAAGCTGGGTGTCGTGTTTGACCTTGTATAAAACAGGATCACAATATGATACACAGTCTGTAGAGATAGAATGTCAAGAAATTATACATTAGCTGAATCGATATGAAATGGGGCATAACAAGGTCGTTCAGACACTCTCCTCCTGCTTATATACCTTGTTTAGCTGCCTGTGTTCCACAGGAGATGCTGTCATACCAGACAGGGTCATGTTGCTAGGTTCACTACTACTGTGTGGTGGTTATGTGATGGCGTTATTGATATTGTGTGATGTTTCTGTTTCTGACATCATGTGAGGGTTATACTGATGTTGTGTGGTGGTGTTTGTTTCTGACATTGTGTGATGGTGTTTCTGACATTGTGTGATGGTGTTTCTGATGGTGTGTGGTGGTGTTACTGTTTCTGACATTGTGTGATGGTGTTTCTGACATTGTGTGATGGTGTTTCTGATGGTGTGTGGTGGTGTTACTGTTTCTGACATTGTGTGATGGTGTTTCTGATGTTGTGTGGTGGTGTTTCTGTTTCTGACATTTTGTGATGGTGTCTCTGGTGTGTGGTGGTGTTTCTGCCGTCGGGTAAGGGTGTTTCTGATGTTGTGTGGTGCTTTGTCTTGCAGCACTGGACTGTGTTCACGGAGGTGACGGAGGTCTTCATCCTGGTCCCTGCTCTGCTGGGGCTCAAGGGCAACCTGGAGATGACACTAGCTTCCAGACTGTCCACAGCGGTAAGTGTGTGTGTGTATTTCATTATGTGGTTTATTTTGCTGTATTTCTGTGCAAGACATATTTAGTCATTTTTTTATATCACATATGCTGTGACAAGGTATTGAATGCTGTAGGACAGCATGGAGTGCTTGATCGGCCGGGGGTTGCAGGTGAGGAGAGTGCTAGGTTGGAGAGGGGTGGAGGGAGGGGCATGGACGTCATCCCACCTCTGAATGAGGGAAAGCTTTGTTTACGTCGTCTTGGAAACGCTCCTCCCAAAGCCAGCCAAGTTTGTGACAATGCCTTATGTGGGGTTTGTCAGGATTCAGTTTTTCAGTTCTTAGTATTAGGTTATTTTGGTTGAAAACAGTTCTTATTCAAGTTTGATTAAAGAGATCTAAGACAAAAACAATCAGAAAACATTCTGCTAAACTTCTCAGTTAGTTGGTTTTCACTTGGGACACATTCTTCTGAAACAAAAGAGAGGTTGTTCTGAGGGAAGGTGTGTTCTCTCATTAGAGATCACAACGTATGCTTTCACTCTCACAAAGAGATGATTCATAAGGTTTATTTAAGTTTGGGAAGTTTCCTAATAAGTTCTTGATAATTGTTTTGTTTTTGTGATACCCGAAACAAGTGCTAAGGCCTAGAATGGGAAAGTGCCTTGTATTGAAATGGCAATGAGCAATGCTGTTGCTCATTGGAGGCCGTGAACAGTTTGATCTGGACAGAATACCTCTGGGTTTCTTCCAGAAAGGGCAAACGAAGGGGCAGACTAACCCTGTGGTTAACTAAGAGAATTAGATCCCCGAGCAGACAAATCCACGCATTCTTTCCATCATTCGGTGGGAAACAACGACTGAAGCTCATTAGCTGATTTCCTGCACTTTCCCAGCTTTACCTTCACATCAGAGTCAAACAGAGTCTGATCCAGTTCTGTTTCAGTCTCTCCACACACGCTGTCCGGGACTGACCACCTCCAGACTCTCTTCTGACCCTGCCCGAGACCTCTCCCAGCCCAACCAAAGCTTACCAGACTAGGGGCAAAGCTTGCTCACCACCCTGATACCCGGTCAGGACCTTGACTGGCCCCTGGAGGCCATGTTTCTGTTTCTTCCCATGTTGGTGCTAATGACCACCAGATTACTTCAACTGTACGTTGAAGTAATCTGGTGGTCATTAGCACTTGACTTTTAATCAAAATATGATATTTCTATTCTGTCTTCTGTTCTACATTGCCCACAGATTTGTGGATATTCCACCTACTCAAAGTTTTCCTCCATCTTGTAATTAAAGTGGTTAAATATTAAGTTGTCTGATGAGGTATGGTGGATGGAGAAGTTTTTGTAAAAAATGGCTGCCTGAAATAACCTTGATAAAATATGATTTTCCTTAAGTAATCATATATTTATTCACATCATAAAAATCCCCTAGTTCCCTTCTTCAATATGGTATAAACAGTTAAGGTGTATGATTTAATGTGAAAATTCATAAAATATTAATATTAATATGAATATCATATTTCAACAGCATATGGAATGTTTGGAATGTTGGCTTAGGCAGTAAAGGGTTAATTCTGAAAAATAGTTAATTCCATGCTGTGGCAGGCAAAGGGGGACTTCAGTTCACATGACCAGGGGTCACAGGAAAATAGACCTCTTTGTCTGTGAGTTGAGTAAAACGGTTCTCTCTTTCCATTCCTCTCTTTTTTCTCTCTTTCCCTTCATCTCTCTCTTTCTCTCTTTCTCTCTTTCTCTCTTTCTCTCTTTCTCTCTCTCTCTCTCTTTCTCTTTCTCTGTAAACAGTTGTTTTTGTGCCACTCTCCTATCCCCTCTTGTGTGTAATTGTACCTAATTAACTGTATGTTTTGAGATAATCAAGTTTCGTGAATGAATGCTGGCAGTATACAGGCACTGGCCTTCACATCGTCATCATCTTACTGGAAGTTTCAGAGCATGTTTACAGTGGCAGGTCATAGATGTCAGAGTTTGGCAGCCTTCCTGTACGTGTAATGCCACAGCACTCCCCTCTCTACAACAAGTAGACCTTTCTCTGTCACATGGGTGGGACTGTTGATGTGTTGGGGATACCAGAGACCACCTTATCTAGCCACCAATACCTACACACACACCCACACGCAGACATGTGTCCCCATGCTGGCGTGACCTCTACAATGTCTTATCTTTCTGACCTTAGCTCTGTTATCAAAACCGGTGTCGGCCTGTTCTTCACTGATCTATCCACACAGACATGCACGCACACACGGTCACGCACAGGGGTCACACTGACCGAGGGAGGGGTCACTTTGGGAGTGGGATGCTATTTCCAGTTATATAAGGACACACAACCGTACATACACACATGCTATAAACACACGCACATACACACAAATAACCCAGCTGAAATCACTTATCAGTCTTGTCTGTAAAGTGAGGTGGAGTTTTTCTCAGAATTACACACTCCTCTTCAGCAAACTGCTTTATCAGTGTTGTTTGACTGTGCATTAACTTTGTGTGCAGATGGTTTATCAGAAACCCTCTCTCTCAGGCTTTGTGAATAAAAGAACATTCTCACAGAAAACAAAATCCACTCTGAACAGGTCTCTCTCTTAAATTGGTCAAATCCCAGCACAGCCATGTTAAGAGAATGCTAGCGTAACCAAATAGCAGCATTTTAGGGAAGTGGAGCGTGGTGCAGCAGTTGTGTGTGTGTGTGTGTTCCAAAGTGAGAGATTCAGTGCCAGGTTGAGAGGCTCCTTCTCTGGCTCAGTACCAACACCTCTATTCAGACTTCCTCATTCTCTCTGTCTGTGTGCCTCTCTCTTTCTCTCTCTTTCTCTCTCTTTCTCTCTCTGTCTCTCTTCCCCCCCCCCTCATTCTCCCTCTTTCCCCCTCATTCTCTCTCTTCCTGTCTTTTTGGCAGTCAGAGTTGTAAGGGCCACTGTCATGTGACCAGGCCTTGATGTAGTGCTCCTCTGTGAAGAGAGAGGAGAGAGGAGGAAGAGAGAAAATGCGCCTTATGCTACTCACCAGCTAGTCAGCACAATAACAGGTATACTGTATGTACTTGCAGTTAGTCCTATGGAATACAAATGGATGTGGTTTGGTAAGCACCACGGACATTGACCCCCCTCCTCTTGTCTTACGGCGCCTCTACATGTCTAGTGAACGGCGGGAGGCTTGTTTCAGTGCTTCACACGTCCGATCCTCGACCGTCCCTCCCTCGCCTCTGCAGCACAGCTTCCCTCCACAACAGTGTGAGATCATGAGAGGACGTTTAGACAGGGAGGGAGGGAGAGAGAGATAGAGAGACAGAGAGAGAGAGAGACAGAGAGAGAGAGAGAGAGAGAGAGAGGGCGGGCGGGAGTAGAGGATGTGTTTCCAGCAGGCCTGCTGCTTGGTGCCCTGCCACTGAGAGACATCAGGATCATAGCTTCAGACACACAGTGGCTCTCTGTAGGCTGTAGCCACTTGATGCTGGAGACCATGAGGCGGTGTGTGTGAGCGATGAGATAAGTGGAGTCGGCCGCAGGGCAGGGTGTTGGGGTGAGGGTTGGTGGGGGAGGGAGGGGGGGGGTTGTTGGAAGAGATCAGGGAACCTTTGTCCAGAGAACTGTCTTCTGTTTGTTGTTGTGGGGCAGAGGGGCAACGGCGCCTGCAGATGCGACACACACTTGTGCTGTCTTGCTCACACACACTCACACACACACACACGCACTCAAACTCATATCAGCTGGGCTATTTGTGCCTGCTCAAGTAGCTGTTGAGCGGGTTTGGCTGTGTTGATGATGTGTGAGTGATGTGCCCTGCTGTGCCCCTCCTCTCAGGCGAACATCGGTCAGATGGACACATCCAAGGACATGTGGCAGATGATCATGGGGAACCTCGCCCTCATCCAGGTATCCAGACGGAACCCTCCAGAACTCAACACCACGCTACACCTAGACATAGAACGCTGCGAGGAACAATACTGGAACACAGACTAAATGACTAAATGTTCAATGTGTCTCCACTCCCTGCCCCCCACACGGTGGGCAGGGAGTGGAGACCAGGTCCTGACCCCCCTGACAGAGGTAGGGTAGCTCACCAGGTGTGTTTGCACACCTGGTGAGCTACCCTAGACATGAAGTCTGGCACACGCACAGTACATACTAGACACATGCACAAAGTACACTCAGATAATCATTATTCATTCAAACACACCCAGGCACAAAGCAAGCCCTCTCACGCCACCTGCCTGTCTGTCTGTCTGTCCCCAGGTCCAGGCCACAGTGGTGGGGTTCCTCGCCTCCATCGCTGCTGTGATCTTTGGCTGGATCCCGGAGGGCCAGTTCAGACTGGGCCACGCCGTGTTGCTTTGTGCCTCCAGTGTGGCGACAGCCTTCATCGCTTCTCTGCTGCTAGGTAACAGCCAGGGCCACACACTATATCTCACTATGTCTCTCGCTCTCTCTCTCTCTCTCACTCGCTCTGTCTCTCTCCTCTGTCTCTCTCTCTCTCACACTATATCGACAGGGACAGTGGACACACAACTGGGATTTACAATATTGCCAGCCATGTAGTCATTCTTCAGTAAGATATTATACATTTTGTATATCTATTATACTGTATGTATAATATTCTCCTGAAAATAAGATAGCATTCTAAACTTTGTATAAGATGTATGTGTTTTGAACTCAGAAGCACCATTTTTATGTATCAAGCAGCTTGTGTTTGGTTTGTTTGACCAAAAGTCCTTCCCTGGCTTCCTCAGGGCTGATCATGATTGGTGTGATCATCGCATCCAGGAAGGTTGGCATCAACCCTGATAATGTAGCCACACCCATCGCTGCCAGTCTGGGAGACCTGATCACCCTCTCTCTGCTGGCTGGCATCTCCACGGGCCTGTACAAGGAGCTAGGTACCCAACACACACAAACACAAACACACATTTCTTCCTTCTCATCAGTCTCACAGGATGTTTTCAGGTTCATCTAATGTCGCAATGACATATTGAAGCTGGTTTGATAGTCTCACCACGAATGTTTGGTTGACCCCTTCCTGACTAGACGCAGGGAGGCGTAAAATAACAGTGTGATCCCAGTCCACACAGTGAGGGTTGATCCCACAGCTAACCTCACAGGCTGTTTGTGTGTGTGGAGGCTCTATTGTTAGCTCAGTGATAGTGTCTCCACCACACCCAGCTTTAGTGTTCCTCCCACCCACCCACATTCACACACACACACAGTCATGGAAACATCCATCACATTGGAGAATAATCACACCCTCACAGCCAGTCTGAGCATCTCAATCAGAAATAGACGGATCCGTGTTGGGTGAGAGGGTACCTCTGAATCTGTTCTGGTCCACAGCCTGTTGGCGTTCAGGATGAGCCATGCCCTCCATGTGCTGTGTTTCTGTCTCTGTATAAACTGTAATGTTATACATTTGTGTGGTTCAGGAAATGAACCGAGGTGTTTGTGTGTCTGGTTGTAGACCTCAACAACTATGCCAACCCGCTGGTGTGTGCTGTGTTTGTGGCCATAACCCCTGTGTGGGTTCTGATAGCCCGGCGGATCCCGTCCACTCGAGAGGTGCTCTACTCTGGCTGGGAGCCTGTAATCATCGCCATGGCGATCAGCAGGTGCCACTACCACTACCTGACAACCTTGAGTAGCAGCCGTGTCATGTGCTTGTGTGTTAGTATTCATCCGTTTCCCTCTCTCAGTGTGGGAGGCCTGATTCTGGACAAAACGGTCTCCAACCCCAACTTTGCCGGCATGGCTGTCTTCACCCCTGTCATCAACGGTGAGACTCTTAAACAACCCTCTGTTGAACACACAACCAGTAATACCGACTATATACGTCCATGTTTTCTGACTGCGTGTGCGTGTGTGTTTGTGGCCAGGCGTGGGCGGTAACCTGGTAGCGGTCCAGGCCAGTAGAATCTCTACCTACCTGCACATGAATGGTCTACCTATGGGTGACCCAAACGCTCCCCCCCGGAAGTGTCCCACCCCTTGCATGTCCTTCTTTGGCTCCAGTAAGAAAAATACCGTCTTATTCTGCTGTCTAATATATGATGCAACAGATGTAGTTATGTAAGGTAAGGTTTGAACATGATCCCTCTCCACCCCCCCCACCCCCCCCCCCCCCCAGGTGTGAACTCTCGTTCAGCTCGCGTGCTCTTCCTCCTGGTTGCCCCAGGACACCTGGTCTTCCTCTACACCATCAACTCCATGCGAGCAGGACACACCACTCTGACCTCCATCTTTATAGCCTTCTACATGGCTGCTGCACTGCTGCAGGTACATGCACACACACACACACACACACACACACACACAGACACACACACACACACACAGACAGACACCACCTTCACCCATATGTTGTGATATCAATTCTCTGGTTGGCCCCAATGCTGCAAGACACATCCACATATCTCTCTGTCTCTCGCTCTCGCGCTCTCTCTCTCTCGCGCTGTCTCGCTCTCGCGCTCTCTCTCTCACTCGCTCTGTCTCTCTCCTCTCTCTCTCTCTCTCTCTCTCTCTCTCTCTCTCTCTCTCTCTCTCTCTCTCTCTCTCTCTCTCTCTCTCTCTCTCTCTCTCTCTCTCTCTCTCTCTCTCTCTCTCTCTCTCTCTCTCTCTCTCTCTCTCTCTCTCTCTCAGGTGTTGATCCTGCTGTACTTGGCTGACTGGATGGTTCACTGGATGTGGAGCAGGGGGATGGACCCTGACAACTTCTCCATCCCCTACCTGACCGCCCTGGGAGACCTGCTGGGCACTGGCTTCCTGGCGCTCTGCTTCCACATCCTCTGGCTCATCGGAGACAAAGACACCGATGTGGGAGACTAGACAAACAGACGCACCGGGACATGGACAACAGGACACCTGACACCGGGGAAGAGTCTCCATCTGGCTCCTCTGCACACCAGCGTTGGGCAGGTATCAGATGAAATCCTCTTCTGTTCTGTTCCGGGGCTCTGGTCGACGGTGGTGCCTTATAAGGAGAATAGAGTTGAATTTGAGCCTGTCGGGGAACTCCTTTTCCCCTTCTGCAACGTCTGAACGACTTCATCAGTGTGTCTGTTTCAGCCATAGAACAACAGCAGCACTACGACCCCCAGCACGACGCCTCAACCCTCCCCCTCGTCCCCCCTCGTCCCCCTCCTCCCCACCCCTCCTCCCCACCCCCCGGTCTACACGACTCTCCCTTTGTATCGCTACGTAACTGAGCTCCACTACTTTGGTTATTATTCTTATCACTGTTCTGATGGCGATTATTATTGTTGCACTTGATATAAATCAATATCAGTTCTGATGTAGGGCAAATCCTCATTATTTTAGATGGGGATGTCAGCCCACAGGCTAGTCACTCAGACATGTTGCCTTTGTAAAGATGAAATCAACTTCTAACACTTGAAATGACACAGACAGACAGCAAAAAACACACACACACACACACACACACTGAAGCCTAGTACGCTGAATCACCAAGTGCTTTATGTGTTTAGAGATGTGCATGATGATCTATAATGTGATGTAATAATTGGAGGTGGGAGGTTATGGGCACTGTGGGCCTTGGCTGGGGGGTGCAGTGGCAGCAGCACAACAGACCTAAATCTCTTTAAAATAACCCTTATGTCTTAACTCAAGTTCAGCTGACTGCCCCTCATGTTGCCCCACCCAGGACGCAAGAGCTGCCCCTGACCTCCGACCTGAAATCAGATCCTGCGTCCTGCAGTGCTGTAACTGCACTGCATAAGATTAGGGAATGCTTCTCAACAGAGGTTGTTTTACATAACATTTGTATTCATATAGCAGACACTTTGATCCAAGGCGACATACACATGATATCGTATAGGTCCTATCTTCTGACCTTTCAAGAGGCCGTGCCTCCTGAAGGGTTAACATTGGCCCTGGTACTTAACACACATCAGCCTTTTGGTCGGGCCATTTCTACAGAGATCCCTGACCTCAGCAATCAACAACATCTCCTAGTTTCCAGTTCTGTCCTCCTGGAGCACGGGTCAGGGGGGCGGGGGGGAAACATCTGAAATGAGATCTCTCTTCAATGTTTACTGACTTGGCACAGCCATTATGGAGACAGTGAAACTATGTGGTTAGTATGTTTGTTTGGCCGAGTTTGGCTGTTGGGCCCACAACCGAGACTCAAACAGACACACTCAAGGGGTCAAGGGTCCCATGTCTGTTAGGTCACATGTCTGTTGGGTCACAGAAGTTGTGCTGTAAGGTCAGAGAGGTGATATAGCGACACAGGCTGTTTCCAGTTTAATTGGTATGTGTACAGTCAGTTCTGTATTCACACTGTAATTAGAATGTAGAGGAATGTGTTGCACATATGGAATGGTTGGTGTAACAGAGATGATCACCTGCTGACCTCTTTGAATATCATAAATAGTATGATGGATGTGCAATTTTATTGGAGGGGAACATGACGGTCTTGATTGGTTTGTGTGGACTGGCAGGTTCCAAATGTGGTTATCACCATTGCAATTGGTTGAGGAAAAAGCTGTCATTGTTTTGGTCCAGTTCAGGTTCAGTGTTGTCTATATCACATCCCAAGGGCTGCTCTGAAAGACCATAAACCTGAACCACATGCCCAGGGCAACCACCTACTGAACACTTTGTCGATTGCAGAATTAAATGTTTATGACTCAAATCCATTTAGAGTGTTGGCACCAGAGGCTGTAGGACAAACCATATATCTGGTGCCATGATTGATGATAGCTTGTATGTTTAGGCTTGCCATAGATGGTACAAACAGTTACAGCGTTCATAAAATAGCCTTTCAATATTGTTTTATAAGTGTGAGCATGGGTACACACATATGCACATAGTGCCACAGTGCTTGCATATGCCATATGAACTGGCTCAAGTACTTTAAAATAAAATAAAATGATCTGTTGTGTCACAGTTAAGGAAGAGCGAAGAGGCTATTAGAGATTACAGCACACAGCCATACTGTCAGTGAAGCCTGTCTCTCTGAGGCAGAGCTTCGTTTCGCGTTTCTATGCATTTTAAGGGGCCAGCAGAATGCATGTGCAGGGCACATAAATTGAAAATGCAAAAGTTGTCCATTCAGAATGACTTTTCAAAAAATTGTGATGTTAGATGTGGCACATTTTACAAAATGGAAGTTGGAATTTATGTGATTATTTGCATTAAAAATAGATTTAATTTTATTTTACTTTTCATTGACTTTTTTCCTTAAATATTTTGTGAATGTCATTTGTAATAATTTGTTTCTGTGAATTAAATGTGCAACTGTAGAAAGATGCAACAAGGATTAATCAGTAGACTTGTGCAAAGAACCCTAATGTATAACAGACACCAGAGGGCGCCACTCATATAATTTTACTGATTTAACTCAGTGGTAAAACACCTCTTATTCTCTGCATCCAGTCTTCAAAAGTATGTTCTCTGAACTTGGCTTCAACTTGTACCCTACACTCGAGAATTCTTAATTCTATGACTTTTATCCTTGATTCTAGAAGCTGTGTGCAACATGGTTGTATCTGTATCATTCATTCTAGAACCTATATCCATGAGTCTAGAACCTGTATTCAAGACCCACATGCCTTGGACTCTAAAACGTGTATCTTTAATTCTAGAACCTATATCTTATATTTTAGAACAAAACCTGTATTCCACTCTCTGCTGTCTTACTGACCAGGTGCCAAGTGTTTGGCCTCCGCAGGATTGAAAGTTGTGAATACTTTTTTGGGATGAAGTAACGCTTTGTCTATTTATTTTTAGATGCACACAAAGCAAATTGTACATATTATATATTTATTCTATAAAAAGGTGTTTATTTTTCATTTGATTTTGGCTCTGTTTTGTTTTTGTAATTATTACACTTTTTTCTTTTCTCCTGTATATTTTTTTCACTCTTTTCTTTCTTTTCTGCAATGGGCCAGTAGAGATTTGGCGCAAGCTGCAGTGGATTGGCAGTGAAGCTAACATTTAGCATAGTGCCTAATATGTGACAAACTACACACCTCACAACCCCTGCAACAAGCATGGGAGCCTGCTAAGACAGAAACGCCTTAACCTATCAGAGCCAAGCTCAACTTGAGAGTAACCAATCAGGAGCTAGGCTCAACACAGAGTAGCATCTCTAAAATTAGCTTTGATTAATAACTGATTCAGATTGATTATGTTGTAATTTAATACTGTCTGAAGGAGTGTGACCTAGAAGAGAGAGTCTGTCATGGCTACATAGCCCTCTATTTAGAACAAGGATGAGTCAATATTGTAAATCGAGGGCTCTGCCTATGTCTGAATCAACCAACATGGAGGTTCAGAGAGGAAAACAGACAGATTATCTTTATAACTCACACCTTCCCCTCCTTCAGTATTGCCCTCAGTGCTTCCATCTAGACCCCCCAACCCCACTCGGAACACAGCTGACTCTTGGCTAGGAGACACATGCTGCAGCTGGCTGGAGACCCCTACTGGACATAACATGAACAACCGTACCTTGACACAATGAGATGTTTTAGTAGTGTATCCATGTCTATCCAGCTGCCTCTATTAAACACACACACACATAGAGGAAACATACAGAAGCACACTCATAGAAACCTCCTGAGGTCAGCGTGCTCCATATGTGGACTCCCTGTCCCCCCCACCCTCACCTTCTCTTCTCCATGGTAACAGTAGCGAGGGTCCCTCCCTGCAGGATTTTGTATATTGCTGGAAATAAAGGACTATATTCTTTCGTACCACTCCTCCGTTTCCCAGTCTTTTTCTGTGAGTCTGTATTTTTGCTGCTGTGTTGGAGGCCTACATGGGTTACATCATCTCCAAAACTCACATCTACACTGTTCCTAATTCATCCATTCACAAACACATTACTGATAGTGAGCTCTACACAACTGCGGAATGTAGTCGCTTCTCAATCAACCTCTGGGGTTGATGTCAGGGTCCTAAAGACCTTGGGAGAGAACTGTGGATCGCTAATAGCAACAAAGCTCAATTCCTTGTCCCTGAAAAGGTTCACTCTGCAGCCCATGAACACAATGTCAACGTTTTGGTGTGTTTCTGGCTTCCATGTGACCCTGAGGTTCTTTGACTTCCTAGCTTTCCCAAGACACAGATAAGCGTGAGGACTGTCTCATGCTCTCCTCCCTTCTGCTCCTCATCCTCCGCTCCAGTGTGGGAGCCACCCTTCTCTACAGGGTGATGCCACTAGCCACATTGCAAACAGACAGATACAGTGTGTGTTTGCATGTGCGTCTGCATAGCAGTGTATATTATCGGACAAGTAGCTCACTCTGTATTTAAAATGACCCTGAGTGTACTTTATGAAGCAACTGGCCCCAGCTGACATTATGATACGATATGTATCTCCCCAAAAATCCAATAAAGCAATCTGAATGGTAATACTTTAACAGTTTCATGTTATTTGATAGTTATATGGTAATATATATTCCTCATGAAATACTGACTGATTTAATATTTGCAGAATAATTTAGTAGGCATACAGAGTAAAACATGGAAATTAAATATGTGATTTAACTACAAAACCAAAACAGATTTGTGAGGATAGAATTGCACAGGTCTATGTGGTAAAATGTGTAAAGAAAACACACAAAAAAAACAATATTGGATGGGAAATTGGAAGTTGTTCCATCCTTTTGGACAGTGCTGGAGTCAGGGGTTATGGAGGACAGCCTTGGGGAACATCTAAAGCCGGAAGGTCATTGGGGTCATGGTGAAGGTTGTCCTATGGTGATTTGAGCTCAGCAGGAGATAAGCAGGGGGTTAGCACTGGAGTTCTGCTGACTGTGACTGGAGGACACAGAGCCTTGTGCCTGTCTGTCATCTCCACTCAGACCACTACATCCTCCTCCCTCCTCCCCCCCTCCCCATCCTCCATCCTCTCCAGGCATCTCTTTGGACAGCTGGGCACAGAGGGCATCAGCCACCTGTAGCACCTGCGAGGGGCCTGGTGACACATAAACCAATCAGTGCAAGAACTGACAGGATGTGTTTCATTTCAGTCATTGCAATGAGTCAGCTAAAAGGCTGACTTCTAAATGATGATACACCAATGAATGGGCGAGGCTTACCCTGACCACTTCCACTGTACATGTCCAGAGTGTCCATCAGAATCTTTCCCAGGGCTCTGCGTGACACATTCTAGTAAGAATAAGAGAAGTCACATGTCATAACAAACAATACACCAGCAGGTGGCATTGTAGAGTTACTTACAAGTCCTCATGAGAGCGAGAACTTAAACTCACGCTATGCAGACAAGCTAGGGTAAGGAGGTTTATGAGCATGCCTTTTTGCGTAGCTTCAGCAGGAGTGTGAGTGCGTCTGTTAGTTTCTCCTCCAGCAGAGCCAGCCGTACCCTCTCTGTCTCCACCAATTGCACCTCCAGCCTCAATCCCACCACCTCCTCACTCCTCTGATAGGGAGACAGACAAGAGCACACACTTTAAAAGTGTCCTGGTGTCTACCACATTGGCGGAGGCCTTGTTTCAGGGGCCCAGATTTGATTACAGCCCGGGCCATTTCCTGCATGTTCGGCCCTCTCTCTCTCCTTGCACCTTCAGCCCACACTATCAAACATCAAATGCTCCTATGTACTAGGATATATCCAACTCTTTCTCTCTTACTTTCTGCAGTTCATTCCCCCTCTCCTCGGCAGGGCAGAGTTCCTTGCGGCCCCGCCCCTTGCCATCCCTGGGGGAGGTGACAAGGTCGTTGTCATGGAGGAGGTTGTGGGAGAGGAGGAAGTTGTGGACTGTAGGGTTAGGACATCTGGGAAGAGAGGGAGATGAGAGAGGAGCAGTAGTTACTATGTGTCTGTGTTTTGTGTGTGTTTGATTGCGTGTTTGCATGTGTGTGTGTGTGTGTGTGTGTGTGTGTGTGTGAGACCAACCCTTTAGCGGTGCTGTGCAGTCTGTTGATGAGCTTCTTCACCTCTGTCAGGCAGCAAAGTCCCTCTTCTGTCTTCTCCTCCTCTTCCTCATCAGAAGATGCTTTACCCTCCACAGCTCGCTGAAGACCCTCGCCTGGAGCACAGAGGTCAGAGGTCAATCAGGCGTTTCAGTAGGGAACAACACACTAAAACTGTATACATTGATCCACACAGCCTTCAGTCTCTCTCATAAAAAGAACTCTCTCTCTCATGCAGTGATTTGTCCACAGGCCTGCCACTCACTGGTCCTGAGGCAGGTGTCCTGCTCGATAGGGTAGAGGGGCCGGGGGAGGGGGTTGTCTCTGCAAGTGCAGTCTGATCTGAGGTCAAAGGTTAGAGACATGGGTCACATATTATGCCCTGGGGGTGGGTTGTTCGATGACTGGGTTGTGGGTGTGAGTGTGTGTGTGTGCGTGTTGAAAGCGTGTAAGTGTTCAAGCTCAGACTTGTCCAATGAGAGTGTGACAGCTGCACTCTGTTAGCCATGCAGTACAGCCTCTTTACAGCCACTTGAACACCTCCACATAATGTGTAAGCTATACTGTTTGACTGACCGACACTCACACACACACACACACACACACACACACAGATGTGTGTACCTGTATTCCTGAAGCTGGGACTCTAGTTGTGCGATTCTGCTCTGTAATGTTGGGACCTTATGGGCCTGTTCCTGAATCAGACGGACTCGCTGTAGGCCCAATCTAAGAGCTTCCCTCGCCTCCTCGGCCCGCCTCCTGAACACCAATACACCAATCAATAACCAACAAAATCTTAAATGTTCTGTGTATATCTGAACACATTCTGGAGTAAATTTAGCAATCAGAACCAACCTTATCTCAGCGTTCTCCTTCCGCAGCCGAGACTCCACCCCCCCCAGTCTTCGAGCCTCCTGATAGGCCCAGCTAAGCTCTTCCTCCAGGCGCTGATTGAACCTGATTGCCTCCTCTACCTGTCCATCACGTGAAGAGCGAATCAGCTTGAGCTCCCTGAGGAGAAGGTCCCGAGGGTCCCATTTGTCTGATGCCCCTTTTGCACACATCCCCTCCCCACCGACTCCACAGCCTCTGCTCTGGGGCTTCGAGGCCCCCACAGCCCCCTTCTGGCCCTCAGGGCTAGCCACTTGAGAGGATGTGGATGTGTTTGAACTCGAGTGACTGAGTGCATTTGACAATGACTCGTTCGCTTGATCTGTGAGGGCACCGTGCCCCCTCTCCCGTCGCAGTGCCACCTCCAGGGCCAGGCAGCGGGCATCGCTCCCCTGCAGAGCGCACCGCAGGTCCTCCACAAGCTCCCTCAGAGCTGCAGCCTCACTCTCAAACTGCTGCCCAGGACCTACAACCAGAAGGTCAGACTAAGCCAACTTGCATGGCAGCTTACATCGATTGTCATTAAAAGTGCTGTGAAATGTGGTTACTTTGCGATGTGGCTAGTAAATACAGACTGTTTTGTACAGCTCTTCTGCTTTGCTGTCTATATGCACTGTACGTGGCCATGGAAAAAAATTGAATGGAATTTTTTTTTGCTGACCAACAGTTTGATGTGTGAGTATAAGGAAGAGGACAGGGTACAAAGTGCAGGTATTGATAAGATTTGTTTGAAACTACCTTTCTCAGAGCTCCCATCTCCCCGACACTTCATCTCTTGGGAAGCGTGTATAGGTCTCCTACCGGTCTGTTCTCTTCTGAGGTCAAAGCTGACACACTTTCTCCGTCTGACCCGCGGCCACCGAACTCGTATCTGACGCTCCACGTGCTCAGTTTCCGCGGTAACGGGAAGGCGCAAGGTTCCATTTTGTAATGCATGGACGCGAAAATACCCGCATAGCCGTGAATGAAAGTCCTTAAACGACAGCTCGCTGAGAAGCCCGACGCACACACCGTGACCTTCATCTCCCTCTTTTTCTGCGTCCGGCGCTTCCCTCTCCTCACTTGCTCTGGTGAGCCCCAACACCGTGCAAAGCACCGTAAAGTCTTCTGCTGATACCACGTCGTCACGGTTAGAGTAAGCCAGGTGGTGAAAGACCTCCTGTAGGTACTGGTCTATTCCCGTGGCCAGGACTACAATCTCATTCTCCACACCGGGGTCGGGGCAATGGTGGTGGGCTAGAGCGCTGCGCAACCACTCGCCCTGACGCGCTGCGCGTGGAGAGGAATAAGAAGCCGGTACAGTTTGCATGCTGTAGTATATTAACTAATACAGTTCACTTCAACGCGTAACGCTGATATAACAGTTGGGGCTTTTGTTACCCCTAAAATATGTCCCGATTAGGAAATAGACTGCCTGTAATTCTGTGTTCCCGATTTACGCACGATTCCAAACCGCCCAAAACAGAAAAATCACATATTCTCAACTTTACTCACTAAAGTCACTGTTTTAAAGCAGGTCCCACTGTCCGTGTGTTGCAGAACCAAGTACAGACACGCGGCACTAGGGTTTTTCTTTCTCCCTGGTGTCCGTCGAGTCAGGACTGACATATGAGGAAGGAGGAAATAGGGCGGTGAGAAAGTAAACTCACAAGACAGCTCCACCCGTATTCCTTCAAGTGTGTGAATGTTTGTGAGACAGAGCTAGAGAGAGAGAAAGAGAGAGCTAGAGAGAGAGAGCAAGAGAGAGCTAGAGAGCTAGAGAGAGAGAGCTAGAGAGAGAGAGAGCTAGAGAGAGCAAGAGATATTTAGTCAAAGATAAGATGTCCTGACCAACCTGACAGAGGTGATTATGATTATTGAGTTGCAATCTAGCATGCAATAACAGATTAATTTTCTCAGTGTCCTATGTGACTCAAATAACTGCAGGCACTTTGCTGTCCATCCAATGAGAGTTGGAGACCTGAGTTATGAAGGCTTCTGTTTCACGCTTAACCAGGGAGTGAGTCACAGTAACTGCTAAAAGGGAGGGACCAACTATAGCAGGACACCTGATACACACACCTATACCACATACATACCACTGTCTCAACATCATCAACAAAATACCAATGACTTCCAACACATACCTGCACTTCAAGCCAAAACATTAAACACACACACACACACACACACACACACACACACACACACAAGGCCCACAACGTCAGTTGGCATGACCGGGAATCAAACTGGCAACCTTCGGATTACTAGCCCGATTGCCTCACCGCTCAGCCACCTGACTCCCATATGCATTGACTCCCATATGCATTTCCGAAGAAACCCAGCACCTGCACACAGCAGCACAACGGAAATACCTTTACCTCTTCTCACTGCAGCGACTCATCACACACACCTGACAGCTACAACAAAGAGACCGTCCAGGGTTACACCCACCCATGCACACGCATGACTTCACAGACACACACCATCCACACAGAGATCTGAACTAGACAGCGCTTCAACGGCAAACAAGCAATCTATCGGATCAGGTATCATAGGATTACACCTAAACAGACCGCATGAGATGAGTCACCAGTGTCAACGGATTCTGGGGAACTTCCTAGTGCCCAGCAAGTACCTGACTTGTTTAGTCTTCATTCTGGAGGTGGGGGGGGCAGGGGGGGGGGGGGGGCACAGTAGGGTAAACTTCCGATTGATAGTGCTCCTCATTCTCTAAAGGTTTTATGTTTCCTCCAATGAACCTCGTCCATCTGTGGTTTACTAGGGCTATTGAAGCTGTTTCACCCTTGTGGGTCAGTCTAGACTCGAGGATGATGTCAGAGGTCTCAGCCACTGGGGTCTAAACATCCTCCCTCCAACTCTCCAGATTGTCAGACAGCACACTGTCATCTCAGGAAGGCAGACCTGTACACTTGAACAAAAAGCCGTAAAAAGACAGACACAAGAGAAAACACAAAGACAAGATCTACCCTGGCCTTTTTCATGGACAAGTGAAGGCAAGTGAAGCAGCTCCTGGCTGGGCTGCTCTTAGTGTGTGTGTGTGTGTGTGTGTGTGTGTGTGTGTGTGTGTGTGTGTGTGTGTGTGTGTGTGTGTGTGTGTAGTCTTGGTCTCTTCCAGCTTCAGGGCACACATTACTGTACTGGGCTTGGCGCATGGACACACAGGTACACACACCCACACAGACATCACACCCACAGGGAATGGCAAACGCGTTAGTTCATTTAGTTAACCATTACCTGCCAGAGGGGCTGTATCCTTTCAACCTGTTGATTCGTGCTGTCCTTCAGGATGGCCACACACACACCCACGCCCAGCGGCAGGAAAAAACATCACAAAATACTTAGTTAGATCATGTAAAACAGGTATCAGATATCACTGTATGTCACAAGTTCTAAAGAGCCAGGTCAACTTTTGTCAGACTCTCTCCAACAGCTACATCTGTACTCTTTACTGTGACCTACAACTCTAAGCACACTGAGGTAGGCCATCTCTTAACCTTATATTGTTCTCAAAAGTATTTGCCCCCATCTAAATCATGTTATTGGGCTAATTAGTGCTTGATGTGCAGCTGAGGAGGAAGCAAGTGGAGGTCATCAGAGCGGGTCCATTCAGCTCTGCTGTGTTGAGGCCACAGCCCCCAGCTGCTAGCTGCTTGTCTACTCTGAAAGGAGCTGAGCGAGATGAATGGACCCAAGACAAACAGAATGGCAGTATTGGCAGCAGGGGTGTGGAGGAGCAAGGAGGAAGCAGTGCATGTGTGTGTGCGTGTGCATGTGGAGATAGGGACAGTGGCCTGTTGTTCACCTTTAAAAGGGTGCAGCCATTAGTATCCGTATTGACAGGCTTTGTGTTTAGGACCATATGGCCTACTGAGGATCAACAATGGAGTGAGATGCACACTTATGCACATTAGTTTCAAGACACACGCTCAGTCTTTGATGTTTCTACAGTGACCCTTCAACTTTGCCACGCCCACAGCCTCCGGTGTCAAAGTCCATGTAGCCTGGCTCCCCTCCTAACCCTTCCACCAGACCTCTCTACAGTAGAAAAGCCTTCTTCCAAATCCCAGAGAACTGTGTAGTGCCATGGTTAGGAGTTTCACCTGAATACCCTTAGTATTTTTGATGTGTCTTTCTTCTTTGCCTACACTTCTACATTATGGGAGTCAGGTGGCTGAGCGGTTAGGGAATCGGGCTAGTAATCAGAAGGTTGCCGGATCAATTCCCGGCGTTATCAAATGACGTTGTGTCCTTGGGCAAGGCACTTCACCCTACTTGCCTCGGGGGGAATGTCCCTGTACTTACTGTAAGTCGCTCTGGATAAGAGTGTCTGCTAAATGACTTAATGTAAAAATTTAAATGTAATCATGGCCACACATTTCCTCATGGCCACTTGACATTCCAACCTTAATCTGACTGAGGATTTAAAGCCTGTGTTAGTAAGACGTCTATCCTCCATTTAGCATCAGATGGTACATTATCACCATCTGTGCTCCCCATCATGGCTAGAATCCAGTGGCTATGGAATGTGACCAGATTTAAATCAGCACAGCTGGCAAGCAAGACTACATGTTAGAAAGAGTGAAAGCCAGGAAAGAAAGGGGGACATGGGGAAAGAGGAAACAAACACTTAGAGGGACAGAAGAAACCATAAACTTCACAAAGCCCTCAGGTCCAGATGGCCAGGCCTGTGTAAGGGTTGGGTTTCTAAGGTAGTCTGCTATTCAGACCGACGGACTGACCCCTATTTCTCTTGCCCGGCGAAAGTGAAAACTGACCACGCCTGTGCTGTTGTGAAGTGGATGAAGTACATAAGAGGCGATGTGTAACAGTGTAAACATGACCTCATTCCTCAGATATACAAGGAATGCAGGTGTTACTCTTGGGCCACATCAGGTCCACGGTCATGGGTATGGTTTTACAAAAGGGCAAACACGCGTGCACGCTTCCAACATCTCGTAACTGCATTCCTCAGAGGGATTTTTTGTGTTTTTTTTTATAAATACATAGGGGCATGTTCCTACAGGTACCACATACTAGTGTAAGCTTGGTCTGTTTGAGCCTTTCCCCTTCCCATTCAGTGTCAGTAACCTTCTGTTCAAGTTTGCTAACAGTAGTCTATCAGTCTTTTATGATTGAAATGAGATGTGGTTTTTATCATTTAAATTATTTGCTTTTATCGTTATTTATTTATTTATTATTTTTCATTTATTGATCATGCGAGCGTCCACACATGCGTCCACACACACACACACACACACACACACACACACACACACACACACACACACACACACACACACACACACACACACACACACACACACACACACACACACACACACACACACACACACACACACACACACACACACACACACACACACACACACACCCCTCTTCTCCCATGCTGCTGTCCTTCCTCCAACGGCAGCCAGGAGCAGGGATCAGCCATGTCAAGGGGACTGTGGGCCCAGCCCAGGTGCTCGAACATGTCCTGCCCAGGGTTCTGCATGTGTTTATATTGGGATTCTGCGTGTTTATATTGGGATACTTTGCAGAGGAAACCCATGTGAGCATGGGGAGAACATGCAAACTCCACACAGAAAGGCCCAGGAGTTAGTCCACCTCAGAACTAAACAGTACCTCAAGTGGGAATCGAACCCAGTACCTTCCTGCTGTGAGGCGACAGTGCACACCATGCAACCCACCGTATCACATCATGCTTATAGAGCCATTATGCATCCAGGGAACTGGATGATATTTGGACTGTGGATGTGATTCTGTTCTACTATGGATAATCCACATCAACACTGGTTTAAGATGATAGCTTCCTCATGTGATCTAATTTCCTTTATGTAGCCTAGGTATTGGCTGTTTTAGCGTTTCCACCTGACAACAGTGCCACCCTCAGGCTGACAGATACATGTTATTTCCAACAACACACTAGAACAGAATAGTTAGGGATATCTGCACAACCATTATTGGTTCTTTGGCGCTTCCATCCATCCTTGACCTTTTGAACATCTTGTAAATTTCATGAAAAGCAACCTTTCTCTTAACCCTTGTGCTGCCTTCGGGTCACATGACCCAAAGGTTCATAATGAACCATCATTGTGTTTACCCAATTTTACCCAATACAAAAACAAATAAAAATAATTTTCTTTTAACCTTTGCAATGTGGGGGGTCTGAGACAGCCCAACGGTTAAAAGAAAATGCTTCACTTTGTTTTTGTATGCGGTAAAGTTGTCGCAATACGACGGTGGGTCACAATGACTGATGGGTCAGAATGACCCGAAGATAACACAAGGGTTAAGGTGTTGGGTATTCAAAAACAAACCGGGTCTCCATTTTATTTATAAACATGCTTTATGCTGCGAAACTAACCTGGCTAAAGGGGGCTTCACACCTACTGCGCTGTAACATGTTTATATATTTTATTCCATTACTGTAACTCAAGTCAAAATATCCAAGACTGTCTTCCCCCCAAAAAACTGAACAGAACTTAACTGTGCTGCACAGGGAGGGAGGGGGTTGGGGAGGGATGGAGTGAAGTGGTGGAGGAAGGGGGTGAGGTGGGATCTGGGGGAAGGAGGTTCAGAGGGTGTTGTAGTGGTGTGGGATCTGGGGGAAGGAGAGGCTGAGGTCAGTTGAATGTTGGCCTGAAGTCAGGGATGATGCCCCCTCTCTTATACCATCCTGTAGACTGTAGTCCTGTAGACTGTATTCCTGTAGACTGGTGATGAACAAATATGATGGCGGAGCGATGTTTCATGAACAAAAACAAGCATGGTTTGTGAATAAGATGGGTCTAATCCTAGTACCACCTCATAACCCCTCCCACCCTCCCTGTGAGACCTACCACCTCCCCTAACCCTAACCCTTCAGTAGGCCTATTCCATAACGTTCTCTTTACAGCCTCTCACTATGACAGTTCTCATCCACCACCTCATCAATAACATGACAAATCTGTGATTGATATGAACGATACGTAGCCTATGTTGAGGTCCTTTATTATATTCCCCATATACCCACTAAACACATCTAAGATTACTTTTTTTGGGGTTAGTTTTTCTATAAAAGTAGGCAAAAAATGGGTTATAGTGGTTAATCAAGTAAAATATTGCATCAAGCCAGAAAGTCCTGGGTAATCATGACGACCCTGGTATTTTTTGCGTACGGTCTTTAACATACTATAATTTGGGATGTACACAATCCTTTTCTGGCATACTAAATAGTATGAGTTTTGAGACGAGACATAGGGGGAGATCTGCATGTGGGACAAGAGGAGTTGTTCCCAAAAAGAGGCCCAGGCTTTCCTTGGGTTTTCCCCACTAGAGGGCAGCAAACAAAAGTACACCCAAGACATTTACATTGACTGGTTAACCCTTGTGTTATCTTCGGGTCATTCTGACCCATCAGTCATTGTGACCCACCGTCGTATTGCGACAACTTTACCGCATACAAAAACAAAGTGAAGCATTTTCTTTTAACCGTTGGGCTGTCTCAGACCCCCCACATTGCGAAGGTTAAAATAAAATTATTTTTATTTGTTTTTGTATTGGGTAAAATTGGGTAAACACAACGATGGTTCGTTATGAACCTTTGGGTCATGTGACCCGAAGGCAGCACAAGGGTTAAGAGTCTGCCACTACATCCACTGTGAGAAGGTAGACAGTTAGAAGGAAAGACACATGGAGGTCGTTTGAGGACACCTAGTGCTAGTGAGAAGGTAGACAGGTAGGAGACACATGGAGGTCGTTTGAGGATATTTAGTGCTAGTGAGAAGGTAGACAGGTAGAAGGAAAGACACAGGGAGGTTGTCTGAGGATACCTAATGCTAGTGAGAAGGAAGGCTTTCCCATCACCAACAATAATATCAGCAGCGAGGCCTAGTATCAAGTTCAACATAATGTCAGTTCATCAATCTTCTCCATGCCACCCCTTCCAATGTATCACTGCTCATTTTATAGTGGACATGTGAAATCCTTGGGGGCATAGAGCGTATGCCTGAATATAATACTCTACCAAGGATGCTGTTTATCCCAAACCACTTACCTGCAGGACGTGATCTTGTGGAGTCTCTCATAAAAGACTGGTCCTCATCAAGTCAGCCCTAAACACCGCATCTGAACTTAGGGAAAAAACACTTAGGCTCTTACGCTTTTAAGAGATCCTGTTTGTAGATGTTGTATTGTGGCCGTCAACAATGCATTTCACCCCTGAGGAACAACATTACTGTACTAGGAGCGGTGGGTGGTTATAATGTATAATATACACCTCTTAAGAAGTAATAAAAACACAGTCCTGGTTACTGTAAGCACTACTGGATGGGAATGGTTGTTGTTGTTGAGGATGGGGTTCCATCAAGGCTGCTCCACTTAAGTGTCTGCAATTCATTCATGTGCTCAGTTCAAATGCTTGGAAACACCCCTTGCGAACACACAGATCTGAAATGATGGGATGTCAAACAGAGCAACAGTGGGTTTCATCACTCCTGTATTTTCAATCCTAAAGATAGAATCTTATGAGATGATTCAGTGATAGTCCTGAACAAAGCTCTTCCCCCTGCACTCTCCTTGGCTCCTGAACAGACTCCTGTTACATTTGAAACATGTTGTTCAGTAAGGAAATGCTTTTATCCAAAGCGATGTGAACAGTGTTTAGAGATGACAGAGCTCGGTATTAAACCTCCCCATGTGAAATCTTCTGCTGCTTTGTCATTCTAGATGAGCCCTGTTAAGCCTGACTCCTTCTGATCCTATACTCTGGGGCGAGCTATTCCAACCAGCCAAGTTAAAGGTGTTCCCACACTGCTTTTACATCTCAGCTCCACTAATACCACATGCGAACCGACACGCTACTCCACAAATGCACCCGAGGTTGAAACGTGTTCTTTCTTGGTTCGGCACAAAGCTACAAATATGAAAACAAAAGATTTAAAGTTTCATCTGGCATCATATAAAAAAAAAAAAAAAACAGTCCCTCTTAAAATAACAACCACTGCATTCTGTGTTTTTTTAAATACCTTTTTTGTCTTTAATGTATTTACAAGCTTTTAATTTGCTCTGTAGGTTTGAAGTATTACAAGCACTTCATGTTCAGCAACCCTGGCATTTTGCTTTTTTAACTTGCATTTTGCTCATTTCCATGTGAATGTATCTATTGTTCGTCGTCATTTGTGGTTTATTCATGTTCATTTAGAGTTCTTTAGTGGACTGATGTACATTGCTTCTTGAATACATACCTCTGCCTCTCTCTCCGTCTCCTGAGGCATATGTACATATCACGTAGAGCAAACCAAAGCAGAGGAATCACTTCCTGGGGTTACTCAATGATAACCTTTGACCTCCGACATCATCAAGTGACGTCTATTGTCCGTGTGCATCATCCACTGATCTCTTTGCCTTCCCCTTCATTCCAAAATAACTTTGTTTTACCCTGTTTTCAACCAAACATCTTGGAATCAAGGGAGGCTATTTATTTCACAATTATTATTATTATTATTGTTATTATAATTAATAATATTGTTATTTCTATCGCCATCAATGTTCTCCTCACTGTGAGCCTCTGCAAATGTTAAATAAACTTCCGTATTTGCAGTTCTTAAAAAAATAATAAATTAAAGAGTCCGGAACCTATGTATCTTTAAGTCTCTTCTTAAAAAGTAACAAAAGAAAAGTAAGTTAAAATTTAAAACAAAAATATTTTCTATGTATAATACATGTATTTAGTGCTTCCGCCATTGGAATTAAAACTCAAAATGGCGGCATTTCTCAGAACTGTACCGCAAGAAAAAATTCCAGCCGTAACCAAGCCGTTCTGCCCGCCGCGCACATTTTGAAACGGCCGTTTGTTCTGCTGTGAGGAAGAGGGTGCAGGTTATTCTACGTAGCGACAGCTGGCCTCGTGTCCTGGGTTCCCATTGGCTGCCTGCTCCCTTGTCAGTTGTCCTCCGACTCCTCCTCCGCCTCCCTCAGCCAGGTGAAGAAGGCGGTGACAGACTTGAGAGCCACGCCCTTGCCCAGCTGTTCTGCCGGGTCCTTGCTCGACTCCCACTTGTAGAACGCGTCCTCCGAGATCACGTCCTCGTCATACAGACAGTCGAAGAACATCCGGAGGAGGTCTGGAGGGAGACGAGGGGAGAGAGGAGAGGGAGGAGATAGGAGAGGGAGGGAGGGGGAGATGGGGAAAGAGAGAAGGAGGAAGTGAGAGGGGCAAGTAAGGAGAACCAGTTATCATCAAATTAGAGGTCAAGTCGTCTCGATGTGTGTGTGAATGGCGGCAGTGAGCGGCTAGGGAGTCTAATGAAGAGCCTGTCAGTATGGGGGGGTCAGCGTCTATGAGTGTGTGAGTGTGGGGGGTCTACTCACTGGGGGGCTGATCCAGGGTGACGATCAGAGCCTGAAGTGCATAAAGTGCTTGCAGCTGTCTCTCAGTGTCTGAGTTAAGGTACTTGAGTAACACAGGCAGTCTCCGACGAATGATGACCGTGTCCACTCGACAGGATGGGCTCTCATCTGTACAGGAAACCAGAGAGATACAGAGAGAGAGAAAGAGAGAGAGAGAGAGAGAGAGAGAGAGAGATGGGAGGAGAGACGGAGAGAGAGAAGAGACAGGTGCCGAGAGAAAGAGACCGGTTCAAATCCTTCCCTCATGCAACTACTAGAAGAAGCTGAAACCGTCAGGTGGAGATACAGATCCTCGCCTTGAAAATGTGTTCCAGATCAATGTTGCGTCTGCTCTGTCATTAGCAGAACTTGTGCATAACGTGGATGTGAAAAGCGGGACTCGGTTTGAGACGGGGGGGCATTGCATTGGGGGTTTTCGTCTTGGTTAGAGAGACATCTCACCTTTGACCGCTGCTTTACACACAGCCGTCATGAGAGCCCTCAGGAATGGAGACGAACTCATCTGAGAGTCATCCAGATTAGCCTGGAGAGAGGAAACAGGACACACAGGAGGAGACACGGGAGAGAGGGAGAGGAGAGAGAGGGAGAGGAGAGAGAGGGAGAGGAGAGAGAGGGAGAGAGGGAGGGAGAGAGAGGAGAGAGAGACACAGGAGAGAGGGAGAGGAGAGAGAGGGAGAGGAGAGAGAGACACAGGAGAGAGGGAGAGGAGAGAGAGGGAGAGGAGAGAGAGACACAGGAGAGAGGGAGAGGAGAGAGAGACACAGGAGAGAGGGAGAGGAGAGAGAGGGAGAGGAGAGAGAGACACAGGAGAGAGAGGGAGAGGAGAGAGAGGGAGAGGGGAGAGGAGAGAGAGAGGGACACGGGAGAGAGGGAGAGGAGAGAGAGGGAGAGGGGAGAGAGGAGAGAGAGGGAGACGGGAGAGAGGGAGAGGAGAGAGACACAGGAGAGAGGGAGAGGAGAGAGAGGGAGAGGAGAGAGAGACACAGGAGAGAGGGAGAGGAGAGAGAGGAGAGAGAGACTCAGGAGAGAGGGATAGGAGAGAGAGGGATAGGAGAGAGATGGAGAGGAGAGAGAGACACAGGAGAGAGGGAGAGGAGAGAGAGAGACACAGGAGAGAGGGAGAGGAGAGAGAGGGAGAGGAGAGAGAGACACAGGAGAGAGGGAGAGGAGAGAGAGACACAGGAGAGAGGGAGAGGAGAGAGAGGGAGAGGAGAGAGAGACACAGGAGAGAGAGGGAGAGGAGAGAGAGGGAGAGGGGAGAGGAGAGAGAGAGGGACACGGGAGAGAGGGAGAGGAGAGAGAGACACAGGAGAGAGGGAGAGGAGAGAGAGGGAGAGGAGAGAGAAGAGAGAGAGACACAGGAGAGAGGGAGAGGAGAGAGAGGGAGAGAGAGACACAGGAGAGAGGGGGAGAGGAGAGAGAAGAGAGAGAGACACAGGAGAGAGGGAGAGGAGAGAGAGGGAGAGGAGAGAGAGGAGAGAGAGACACAGGAGAGAGGGAGAGGAGAGAGAGGGAGAGGAGAGAGGGAGAGGAGAGAGAGACACAGGAGAGAGAGGGAGAGGAGAGAGAGACACAGGAGAGAGGGAGAGGAGAGAGAGGGAGAGGAGAGAGAGACACAGGAGAGAGGGAGAGGAGAGAGAGGGAGAGGAGAGAGAGACACAGGAGAGAGAGGGAGAGGAGAGAGAGGGAGGGAGAGGAGAGAGGGAGAGGAGAGAGAGGGAGAGGAGAGAGAGACACAGGAGAGAGAGGGAGAGGGGAGAGAGGAGAGAGAGGGAGAGGGGAGAGAGGAGAGAGAGGGAGAGAGAGGGAGAGAGAGAGGGACACGGGAGAGAGGGAGAGGAAAGAGGAGAGAGAGAGGGAGAGGAGAGAGAGGGAGAGGAGAGAGACAGGAGACCCCATTAATCACTCAAGGATCACACAGTCACAACACCAACCACAACTCTCCAGCCTCAGCCCCAGCCCCAGCCTCAGCCTCAGCCTAGCTGTCCGTACCTCTACCCAGTCGAAGATCTGCTCGTCACTGGCCATGTCCTCCAGCAGCAGTCTCTCCAGCTGACCCCTCAGCTCCTCAGGGCCCAGGGGCCTCTTACTCTGGCCTGCCTCTGGGGCAGAGCCCTCCGACACAGTGAACTGCAGCTTCTGGTGAGAGAAGGGGAGAGGTGGTGAGAGGAGGAGAGAGATGAGGGGAGGAGGAAAGATGGTGAGGAGAGGAGAGGTGGGGGGAGGAGAGATGGGGGTAGGAGGAGGAGAGACGGTGAAAGGAGAGGGGAGCACAAGAGAGATGGCGGGGGAGGAGGGGAGAGAGATGAAGAGAGGGGAGGAGGAATGGGAGGTTGTTGTCGAGCCTAGGTGTGTGTCCAGGTGTGTTCTTGTGACCCGGAGGTGACCCATGACAGTCAACAGAGTGTGTGCACGTGTGTGTGACTGACCTGCTCTGAGATGAAGGTCTGGACGTCCTCGTCCTCAGGCAGGAAGTCGCTCCAGCTGAGGCCAGACTCCCTCCACAGCCCGCCCACCTTCCTATGGCTCTGGAGAGGACAGGGGCAGCCTGTCAGCACCCTCACACCCTGGACTGGCTGACTGACTGACTGACTGCTGACTGATGATTGATAGAAGACTGACTGACTGCCAACTGAATGCTAGATGACTGACACTGAATGATGAATCCCACTTTCCCGGCTGAGTTCATCTCCCTTCACACATCTACCTTGCTGTACAGAGTCGAGTCCTCCATATGACAAACAAACCCAGCCACTTACCATTTGTTTGCATAGTATGTGCAGTATTTCAGAAAATAAGATCCCAGCTCTTCCCACAGGAAGCAAAGGTTTGCTTAATTCACTGTAGACAGACAGAGAGATACAAACACAGACTAAATAGACTCGCAAGATTAGTCAAGTACACTTAGTGTATTTCAGAAGATGCTCTCGATAAATTATGCCAACACATGTTAGGTTGGGTCTACAGGTTGGGTTACAGGTAGGCCTACAGGTCAGGTAGACCCAGAGACAAACCCATGGGTCAGACTAGAGTCAGGCCTAGAGTCAGGCCTAGAGCCAGGCCTAGAGCCAGGCCTAGAGCCAGGCCTAGGGCCAGGCCTAGAGTCAGGCCTCCAGCCAGGCCTCCAGCCAGGCCTAGAGTGGGGAGTCACCTTAAGAGCTCTCTCATAGAGAAGCCCCCGTCCCTCAGCAAGGGGCTGAGCAGCTCTGCCAGGTACAGCCAGATGTGGGGAATGTCTATGGCCATGTCGTCAGCCATCTCCAGGGTGTCTGCGAACCTGGTGGAGACGCGCACACACACACACACACACACAATCAGATTGTTTTTGCAGCGAGCTGAAAACATAAACACCCTTTCCTATCAATGCAGAATATTCCAACATGGATCACATCAAAATGAATCCAACTAGATCTAGGCTGACTAAATCACGGCCCCACAAGCTAGGAGGAGCCACATGCTGGGGCTGGAGCCAGGCTCCTCCAGGTAAGGAGCTAGGAGGGTGAGGGTGGGGGGACGGGGGTTTGAGACCACACAGTGACTGACCCCTGCAGGAGCTGGGCCTTGGGCAGCAGGCCCTGCTGGAGCAGCTGGGAGAGCAGCTGGCCCATGTGGTCCCGGGTGATCTGGCTGCGCTCCAGGGTCGACTCCACCCCCACACGCACAAACACATGGAGCTGGTCTGGCAGGTCCAGCTCGTCCACACACTGGATGGCTTCCTGTACGGGGGGGATGGAGAGACAGAGGAGGGGAGAGGGAGAAAGAGAGAGAGGGGATAGAGAGTGAGGGGGGAGAGAGAGAGAGAGAGGGGGTATGGAGAGAGGGAGGAAGATGGAGAAGGGGGGGGGGTAGAGAGACAAACACAGAGAGAGAGGAGAGATCAAGAGAGACGAGAGAGGAACAGAGATCGAGGGAGAGACAAAAAGAAGCATGTGATTAAACATCCCCCGGCAGAGTAAAGAGGACGCCCCGGGAGGCTGGGGGTCGCCGTGGTGCCAGAGCGTGGAGGCCTGCAGGCGTACCTTGTAATCGTTGATGTGAAGGAACTCGTCGATGATGGACTTGGATTTCCTCTCCATGTCCTCCTCAGAGAGAGCGGGTCTGTCTGGGCTCTGGGCCACCACCAGCTCTTCTATCACTGTGGACACCAGACACAGGTCAGAGTCACACTGTGTGCTTGGAAGCAGGGAGGCAGTGTGTGTGTGTGTGTTTGGTCTCCACTGTGCTGTAGAGTGTGAGTGAGCGAGTGTGTGTGTGTGTCAGTGAGTCTCCAGTGTGTGTGTGCGAGCTCCAGATGTGCTCCGGAGTATGTGTGGGTGTGTAACAGTCTTCGCTGTGTACGTGTGCGTGTCTCCACTGTGCTCCAGGGTGTGTGTGTGAGAGCGCTCCTCCCTCACCAGGCTCCCTGGCTCTGCTGCGCTCAGCCTCCGTCTTGTCCTCGCTGACGCTGGGTCTCCGGGGCCCCTCGGGACCCTCCCGCTCCCTGTCCCTGCGGGGCTCCTCTGGGGCGGCGCCCTCCAGCAGCTCCTTGGAGCTCCCTCTCCTCAGCGGGGCTCCGGGCCGCAGCGCCAGGCCGGAGCTCACAGGCTTCTCACTGCGCTCCCTGCCCCCGCTGCCGCGACTGAGGACGGAAACACACACGTTAGCATGGCGCACGCATGCACTCGTGTTAAAATGCCCTGCACGCGCGCGCACACGCACACACACTAACATACCACGCACATTCATACCACACACATAATATACCCCATCTCACACACACAGACACACACAAATCGTGTAATCACAAGTTGCAAATGACCAAATAAGATTATTTGTAGTCCGTTCATCAATCATTCGATCATGGGTTATGGTCGTTCCCCCAGTCGGAGGTATTTGTGGTGGGTCTGGGGGGGGGGGGGGGGGCAGGCTGTGAGCTCCTCACCTCCCCAGGACTCTCCTGGCCTCGTACTCTAGGGCCTGGGCAGGGGTGCCGGTCTGGCCAGCGGGGGGGCTGGTCTGGGCAGCAGGGTTGGATTGGAGGGCAGAGTAGCGGTTCAGACTGCTGCCACCGGTCCTGGACAACTCTGAGAGGACAGGAAGGACAACACACAGTCAGCACTGCACTCAATATGATGTGGGGGAGGGGGCAGAGAAAGAGAGAGAGAGAGGGAAAGAGGAAGAGGCAGAGAGAGGGGGAGAGAGAGAGGAAGAGAAAAAAGAAAGACGTGACAGAGAAAGCAAGAAGAGTCAGTCGTCACCTGAGTCGCTGGCCTTGGCTCCTCCACTGCTGCCCTTCATCCAGTTGAGCTGGGCTCTAGGACCCAGCTGGATCTTCTCATCCACCTGGGGCTGGGGACACAGCAGCCACCACAACCACGGTCACTATCAACAACCACCATTAACCCGCACTCTTGACAACAGATAACCACATAGTTTACCCCTTCGACAAGAGGAATGGAGGTAAGACGTTTTTTCCCCCCACTACCATGTTCAACCAGCAGAGGGAGCCTGTCTCCTGCCCTGCAGTGGTGCAGTACCCCCTGTGACCAGCAGGCTTTGTTTGTGTGTCGTTGCACTGAACTAGATCAGCTGAGGACAAGGCTGTGTACACACATTCCCGTAATGAGTATGTATATCCAACCGCAGGATTCCGTGAGAGTGTCTGAACTCAGCACAGTTCAGGAATACGTAGCTAAACATAGAACAGTGTGTATAGAACTCTGACACAGAGTAAACAGCCACAGCAGGACCTGGGAGATGGTCGGAGGTAGACACATCAGCCACTCAGACAACCTCTGGGTATGTAAATCGGTCTGGCTTAGAGGAAGCCTGGAAAACATATTTGGCAGGCGATTTGTCTACAAGGAAGTTGTAGATCTATGTTACTTTCAAACTGATGCTGAAACTTTTTTCCTAGTCTACGTGGCTGGCTGGTGTGAAGAGGGAGGAGGAATGAGGAGATGTACGGAGGAGCAAGGAGGTGTACTTGGGATGTGTGGGGAGACGTTAGAAGACATTAGGAGGTGCTCGGAGATGTTAGGAGGTGTTGGAAGACATTAGGAGGTGCTAAGAGATGTTAGGAGGTGTTACAAGACATTAGGAGGTGCTGGGAGATGTTAGGAGGTGCTAGGAGAAGTTTGAAGACCTTATGAGAAGTTAGGAGGTGTTAGGATCATTTAGGATAAGTTAGAAGACATTAGTAGGTGTTGGGAGGTATGTGGATGTTTTAGGAGGTGTTGGGAGGTATGTGGAGGTGTTATGAGGTGTGAGGAGGTGGAAGGAGGTATGTGGAGGTGGAGGAGACGTTAGGCCTTATGTGGAGGTGTGAGGAGGTGTTAGGAGGTATGTGGAGGTATTAGGAGGTATGTGGAGGTGTGAGGAGGTGTTAGGGGGTATGTGGAGGTGTGAGGAGGTGTGAGGGGGTATGTGGAGGTATTAGGGCGTATGTGGAGGTGTGAGGGGGTATGTGGAGGTATTAGGGCGTATGTGGAGGAGTGAGGAGGTATTAGGAGGTATGTGGAGGTGTGAGGAGGTGTGAGGGGGTATGTGGAGGTATTAGAGCGTATGTGGAGGAGTTAGGAGGTATGTGGAGGTGTTAGGGGGTATGTGGAGGTGTTAGGGGGTATGTGGAGGTGTTAGGGGGTATGTGGAGGTGTTAGGGGGTATGTGGAGGTGTTAGGGGGTATGTGGAGGTGTTAGGGGGTATGTGGAGGTGTTAGGGGGTATGTGGAGGTGTTAGGAGGTATGTGGAGGTATGTGGAGGTATTAGGGCGTATGTGGAGGAGTTAGGAGGTATGTGGAGGTGTTAGGGGGTATGTGGAGGTGTTAGGGCGTATGTGGAGGTGTTAAGGGGTATGTGGAGGTGTTAGGGCGTATGTGGAGGTGTTAGGGCGTATGTGGAGGTGTTAGGAGGTATGTGGAGGTGTTAGGGGGTATGTGGAGGTGTTAGGGGGTATGTGGAGGTATTAGGGCGTATGTGGAGGTGTTAGGAGGTATGTGGAGGTGTTAGGGGGTATGTGGAGGTGTTAGGGGGTATGTGGAGGTGTTAGGAGGTATGTGGAGGTATTAGGGCGTATGTGGAGGAGTTAGGAGGTATGTGGAGGTGTTAGGGGGTATGTGGAGGTATTAGGGCGTATGTGGAGGTGTTAGGGGGTATGTGGAGGTGTTAGGGGGTATGTGGAGGAGTTAGGAGGTATGTGGAGGTATTAGGAGGTATGTGGAGGTGTGAGGAAGTGTGAGGAGGTGTGAGGAGGTATGTGGAGGTGTGAGTAGGTGTTAGGAGGTATGTGGAGGTGTTAGGAGGTATGTGGAGGTATTAGGAGGTATGTGGAGGTGTGAGGAGGTGTGAGGAGGTGTTAGGAGGTATGTGGAGGTGTTAGGAGGTATGTGGAGGTGTGAGGAGGTGTTAGGAGGTATGTGGAGGTGTGAGGAGGTGTTAGGAGGTATGTGGAGGTGTTAGGAGGTATGTGGAGGTGTTAGGAGGTATGTGGAGGTATTAGGAGGTATGTGGAGGTGTGAGGAGGTGTGAGGTGTGAGGAGGTGTTAGGAGGTATGTGGAGGTGTTAGGAGGTATGTGGAGGTGTGAGGAGGTGTTAGGAGGTGTGAGGAGGTATGTGGAGGTGTGAGGAGGTGTTAGGAGGTATGTGGAGGTGTTAGGAGGTATGTGGAGGTGTGAGGAGGTGTTAGGAGGTATGTGGAGGTGTTCGGAGGTATGTGGAGGTGTTAAGGGGTATGTGGAGGTGTTAGGGGGTATGTGGAGGTATTAGGGCGTATGTGGAGGAGTTAGGAGGTATGTGGAGGTGTTAGGGCGTATGTGGAGGTGTTAGGAGGTATGTGGAGGTGTTAGGGGGTATGTGGAGGTGTTAGGGGGTATGTGGAGGTATTAGGGCGTATGTGGAGGTGTTAGGAGGTATGTGGAGGTGTTAGGAGGTATGTGGAGGTGTGAGGAGGTGTTAGGAGGTGTTAGGAGGTATGTGGAGGTGTTAGGAGGTATTAGGGCGTATGTGGAGGAGTTAGGAGGTATGTGGAGGTGTTAGGGGGTATGTGGAGGTGTTAAGGGGTATGTGGAGGTGTTAGGGGGTATGTGGAGGTATTAGGGCGTATGTGGAGGAGTTAGGAGGTATGTGGAGGTATTAGGGCGTATGTGGAGGTGTTAGGAGGTATGTGGAGGTGTGAGGAGGTGTTAGGAGGTGTGAGGAGGTATGTGGAGGTGTGAGGAGGTGTTAGGAGGTATGTGGAGGTGTTAGGGGGTATGTGGAGGTATTAGGAGGTATGTGGAGGTGTGAGGAGGTGTGAGGAGGTGTGAGGAGGTATGTGGAGGTGTTAGGAGGTATGTGGAGGTGTTAGGAGGTATGTGGAGGTGTTAGGAGGTGTTAGGAGGTGTTAGGAGGTATGTGGAGGTGTTAGGAGGTATGTGGAGGTGTGAGGAGGTGTTAGGAGGTATGTGGAGGTGTTAGGAGGTATGTGGAGGTGTGAGGAGGTATGTGGAGGTGTGAGGAGGTGTTAGGAGGTGTGAGGAGGTATGTGGAGGTGTTAGGGGGTATGTGGAGGTGTTAGGAGGTATGTGGAGGTATTAGGGGGTATGTGGAGGTGTTGGGAGGTATGTGGAGGAGGTGTTGGGTAATAGGAGGGAGGTGGTCAGTGTTGCTGACCTTGGAGATCTTGGGGATCTTGGTGGGGTCGATGGTTCTGCTGTTCTTGGTGACGGGCACAGTGTTCCAGGTCTCCTCTCTCTGCTGCACCCTCTGCTCTCTGGGCTCTGGAGGGGGGGAGGAAGGGAGGGAGGGGGGGGGTCACCGGTCTGCCAGAAACCATCAAAGCACACATGACTGAAGTCGATTCCATAATGATAATCACAAATAATCATCTATTCATTCAGTCAAAGACGGTGGGATCTGAATCTGCGGCCTCGTGATCGGCAGTGAAACACGGCTAACCTAACAGCCCTTTTTCTCATGGCTATTCTGCCCACAGTTTCTGGTTTCTGGTTCAGCTGACTGGAATATAGAACGAGAAGAGGAGACGCTTTGTGTCCACTCTAAGCCACCGTAGCATCTCTGCAGGGTGCTGGGCAGGGAGGAGAGGGAAGAGGAGGAGGGGGGTTGGGGAGGCAGTCAGAAAAAGGGAGGAGTTAGGCGAGGCCAAGGGGAGGATGGAGAGTCAGAGGAAGGGGGGGGATGGAGAGTCAAGGGTGGGGTGGGGGGATGGGTGGGGAGTCAGAAGAGGGGGGAGGGGGATGGGCAGAGTCAGAGGAAGGGGGGAGGGGAAGGCTGTAAGCCTTAAAGAGGATTTGGCCCGCGGGGCTGAGAGTCTGACCTGGCCGTCTCTTGCTGTCCTTGGAGAGCAGCTGCTGGTGCACCTTCCTCTGCTCCTCCTGCTCCTCGATCTTGGCCTCCTTGTGGATCTGCTCGATGGTCTTGGGACCCTGGTCGGCTCGTCTCGACACCCAGTTGTGCTGCGGGGGGGGGGGGGGGGGGGGGGGAGACGAGCAGGGAAGCCCTCTTTAGAACACTCTCGTGGGCTCATGCACTGCACACGCACGCACACACGTGTGCGTGGCTACTCCTGTGGGGACTCGCACTTCAGTCGCTTTCAAAATTGTGTTTTCCCTCACCCCTAACCCAAAACACCCAACCCTGAACCCTAACACCCCTGAAATAGCACTTGAACCTGGACCTAGATAATGTCCTCAAGTGAAATGTCTCATTAGTTGTGGTCCCAACAAAAATTGTTAAACATGCTGCCACCCCCCCCACACACACACACGCGCACTCACCAATCGAAGGTCTATTATATCCTGCAGCATAAACCGTATCCTAGAAGATGTCTTCCGCTCTTTAACAATTTTCTCCATCTGATTGAAATACTGATCCATGCGGGGCTGTGGGAGAGACAGAGAAAAGAGAGGGGGGGGGGTTAGAGATAACACACAACTAGAACATTCTCAGTTCCCTGCTGTGCACTCCAATTCATACCTTCAATTCATATCAGTCCACTCAATACAGCAACTACGCACTTGTATTTCATGAGACAGAAAGAGAGAGAGACATAGACACAGAGAAACAGACAGAGAGACAGAGGGAGACAGAGAGAGACAGAGGGAGACAGAGAGAGACAGAGAAAGAGAGAGACAGAGACAGAGAGACAGAGAGAGAGAGAGAGAGAGAGAGAGAGAGAAAGAGGTTTCGTAGAGCCTAATACTTCTCACAAGCTCACTTCACAGGGAGAACTTGAACTGAGATGTGGAGAGAATGAAAGGAACATCAGCGAGGGAACATCAGCGAGGCAACCTTCAGCCCTCCAGTGCAGCCCCCCCCCCTCCCCCCTAACCTTCACAGCCCTTCGCCTGACCCCCTCAGGGACACAAACACAGCTCACTGACCCACTAACTGGGTCACCAACAGAAAGAGGTCAACCTTGTTAGTGTCTCTGGTCAAGCGTGGCCATTTAACATTTACATTTGATTCCTTCTGCCAACGCCTTTACCCAAAAGCGGAGCACAAGTGGCGCATAAAGAAACTACAGGAGAAGATCATCGATTAGGAGTGCAAAGTTCGGTATTCTGGTGGTCAGGATCAAAGGGGGGTCTATATTTACTAGCCACATCGTCAAGTTACCACATCCCAGAATACTACAGTGGATGCAGGGCTCCAGACTAACTTTTTCCCTTGGTTGCACTGGTGCGCCTATCTTTTTTATTTAGGTGCACCAGCACAAAATTTAGGTGCACCCAAATTTTTCCTTGCGTCGCCACAATTTCAAGGTCACCTTTTTATCACGCTCCATATACATTCATATATATTATGTAAATGATCTTAAACAAGAATAAGGTGTAGGTAAATATTTTTTTTATTTGAAGCACAATCATACTGTATATATATAAAAACCAATCTTTTAAGTGCTTCACTGAGCTACCAAACTAAAACATTTTAAGCAAAATAAAACATTTCAAAATAGAAAGTGCTACAGTTTAAAAGTGCTTCCCTGAACTGAGACCTAACATTTCATGGCTCAAAGTCTTATAGCGGGTCCCACCTTGCTGTCGCATGCCCTTCAGATGGCCAACACCTGTAATTTGGCCTTCTTGCCCTATGGCCTTGGCTAAATCATCTTGCCACACTCTCCCTAGCATCAAAATCCTAGCTCCATGGGTTAGCTCCATGGCCCAGCTTCGTAACTCAGGGGTCCGCAATTCATTTTTACAAGGGGCCACATGAGAAACCTGAAATGTGTTGGAGGGCCTCATCAATTTGCTCACTATTCATTTTCTCCCATTGTAAAAAGCAGTAAAGTATATATTTTGATTAGCTGCTACTGGTTATCAGAAGAATAAGGATATTCTGTAAATATTTATATAAATATTTTAGATTTTGGTGTAGGTCAAATAGGAAAGATTATAGAAGTAATAAACAGTATAAACAACAACAACAGTGTTTCATTTTATTTGTAACCAGTTAATCTTCACAAACACTGAAAAGTTGTTTTGCAGTATGTTAAAGATGTGGAATTGATCAACTTTATACAAAAAGCAATACGTTTTTTCAGTTCATTTTGTTCTGTGAGAGAAATCCACTGGGCTTGAACAAGTGCATCGAAATCTGTCTGAATGTCTGAGGTGGATATGCGAAGGAAAGCTGACAGGTAATGATCAGGGTCTGCAGTTCAACTAGCAAACCATCAGCCCGCGCCCACTGAATCAGTCAAGTTCTTATTATGTCCGCGTTAGTTTTTTTTCTTCACAGTTTTCACTTTGACCTCAGTAAACAGATACTTAGAAGTCCATGTCTTGTTAAAAGTTAATCAGTGGCAAAGTTTTTCATTTTCGAGGGCTAACCAACAGCTAACTCTCCTGTCGGTGAGGTTGCGCAAGCGCACATATGTAAATCGCCTGATCACTGTAGTCTTTCAGGACTATATATTTACTACCGCTCAACACATTTATTTATTTTAAATTTTTGATTTACCTCACGTGGGCCGGATTGAGACAGCCTGTGGCCGGTTATGGCCCGCGGGCCGTACAATGCCCAGGTCTGCTAAACTGACTCTCTGGTGCTGAGGTCGTAATTTCAATCACACAGCACGGAACTACAGGAATATCTGGACCACAGCCAATCAGAGGCAAAGACCCGCCCCATCTCTGTCTCTGATTGGTTTAGACCACGATATGATCCAACCATGAGTGTCAGTTCCGTCTTAGGATAACAAACGCTTCGTTTGTGGAGAGACAGCGGATGCAAGGAGGTTAGGTGCACCGGTGCGACCTAGGAATAAATTTAGTCGCACCCGTACACATTTTGGTCGCACTCTAGAGCCCTGGGATGTGAGCCACACACGAGCTGAGGTCACACACAGATGCAGTTCATCGCCTGTGATAAACTGTCATCGCCTGTGATAAACTGTCATCTGTTTCGAACGCCTCAAGTCCATTGGTCATTGGAACCCAGTGTGTTTATATGTCTAGTGAGAAGGACAGGAAACCCAAGGAGCGACCATCACGGAATAACAAAGTCCAATCTGTTCCAGGGAGCTTTCACCCGGGAAGGTTCTAACCGGTAACCGGTAGTAATAGTATTAGTAATACTATCACTAACCTTGGCCTTCTCGAAGTCCAGGTCCTTGCCGATGGTGGTGAGCAGCCTGCAGAGGCACTCCAGGGACTCCTGGTCGTGGTTCTTCAGCAGCTTGACCACGCAGTCGTGCATGATGGCCTCCGTCAGCATCTTCAGCTTGAACAGCTCCCCGATGAACTTGATGTTCCCTATGGAGCGCCGGCGCGCCTTGTCCTTGGCCTCCTCCAGCTCCTCCTGCAGACGCTCGCGCTCCGCAGACTGGAGGGGGGGAGGGGGAGGAATAAGGAGTGGGGGGGGGGGGAACGGGACATGGGTTAGCGACCTGGACCAGGTGACACCTGGTTACTAATATAGATCCTGGTGTATTTGCATGGGGCACAGCTGCTTCGTAGTAGGAAGGGAGGAGTGGGGCAGAGGAGTGTGTGAGACATCAGATATGGCGTGGGCACCCACAGATGTCAGCCACAAGCCCAGACATCTATTCCTGGTTTAATTGCGGAGGGGAGGTGATGAGACAGTCAGATGGAGCCTCCCACGGTTCTACTGCTGTGATTCACTCAGTTTGTTTGTGTGAGAGCAGATACTAATGCACTGCGCATCAATAATTGGCATATGAGCCGCATCGCTGTACAATTCATAACCTGTGCCAATTTCGAGGTCCAGCTGTCATTGGAAACCAATGGGTCTATCAGTGACTGTGTTTGTATGAGTAGTGAGAAAGGGGAGGATCTAAGGAGCTTCCATCACGTGAAGTGAAGTTCAATCTGTGAGGGGAGGTTCTACCAGGGGAGGTTCTACCAGGGGAGGTTCTACCAGGGGAGGGTCTACCAGGGGAGGGTCCACCAGGGGAGGGTCTACCAGGGGAGGGTCTACCAGGGGAGGGTCTACCAGGGGAGGGTCTACCAGGGGAGGGTCCACCAGGGGAGGGTCTACCAGGGGAGGGTCTACCAGGGGAGGGTCTACCAGGGGAGGGTCTACCAGGGGAGGGTCCACCAGGGGAGGGTCTACCAGGGGAGGGTCTACCAGGGGAGGGTCTACCAGGGGAGGGTCTACCAGGGGAGGGTCTACCAGGGGAGGGTCTACCAGGGGAGGGTCCACCAGGGGAGGGTCTACCAGGGGAGGGTCCACCAGGGGAGGGTCCACCAGGGGAGGGTCCACCAGGGGAGGGTCTACCAGGGGAGGGTCCACCAGGGGAGGGTCTACCAGGGGAGGGTCTACCAGGGGAGGGTCCACCAGGGGAGGGTCCACCAGGGGAGGGTCTACCAGGGGAGGGTCTACCAGGGGAGGGTCCACCAGGGGAGGGTCCACCAGGGGAGGGTCCACCAGGGGAGGGTCTACCAGGGGAGGGTCCACCAGGGGAGGGTCTACCAGGGGAGGGTCTACCAGGGGAGGGTCCACCAGGGGAGGGTCCACCAGGGGAGGGTCCACCAGGGGAGGGTCCACCAGGGGAGGGTCCACCAGGGGAGGGTCTACCAGGGGAGGGTCTACCAGGGGAGGGTTCACCAGGGGAGGGTTCACCAGGGGAGGGTCCACCAGGGGAGGGTTCACCAGGGGAGGGTTCACCAGGGGAGGGTTCACCAGGGGAGGGTTCACCAGGGGAGGGTCCACCAGGGGAGGGTTCATCAGGGGAGGGTCTACCAGGGGAGGGTCCACCAGGGGAGGGTTCACCAGGGGAGGGTTCACCAGGGGAGGGTTCACCAGGGGAGGGTTCACCAGGGGAGGGTTCACCAGGGGAGGGTCCACCAGGGGAGGGTCTACCCACCGATGCAGAAGAGTCCAGCTCCTTCTGCTTCCTCTCAAACACCACGTCGTCCACCTTGTCCCGCTCAAACTCCTTCTGACAGCGGTTCAGCAGCAGCTTGCGGAAGTTCACCGTGGTGCTGGGCTTGTCTGTCATGGGCACTTTGAGCTGCAGGGAGGGGATGGAGACAAAGAGGGAGGGAGAGAGAGGGAGAAAGGAAGAGAGGGGGAGGGAGGGAGAGAGAGAGAGAAGGGAGGGAGAAGAAAGGGAGAGAGTTAAAAGAGAGGGTAAATGCTACAGGAATAAAGAATTCTGATGTTGTTGTTAGGAACTGACACAGGCCTCCTGGCATGTATACTCCGCCGGCATCCTACAAGTGTTCCCAAAAGTATTCAACTGAAACATGAAAACAAATATAACTGGGCCTAGTTATACCAGAAAAAAAGCAATACTAGAGCAACACGTAGAGAGGAGGAGAAAGATGTGTAGGAGAGCGACGAAAAGCGAGCGAAAAAGACAAGAGACACAGAGTGAAACACAGCGAGACACGAGGAGAGACAAGAGAAGAGAGACAACTGGGAGAAAATGGAGGAGCCACGAGAGAGACAAGAGGAGCGACACAGAGAGCGTGACAGAGACACGAGGAGAGGCAATGGGGGAGACATTAGGCGAGACCTGAAACGAGATGATAAACATGAGGAGACAGAGACACGAGGAAACCAAAACTCCAGTGGCAGCGTACCGTGGCCAGACAGCGGCACATGTTGCCATAGGCGACTGAGAAGCTGGGCTCGTCGATGGCCTTCTCGAAGACCAGGTCAATGACGCCCTTCAGTCTCTCCTCCGTGTCGATGGTCAGGTCGGTCACCTGCTTCATCAGCTGGTTGAACATCTGGGGGGTGAGCTTGTTGAGGATGCTCCGCACCTTCCTGAACAGCTCCTGGGGGGGGAGGGGCAGAGAGAGAGTGAGTTTTTTAGTCCTTGTGGTGGCAGGATGTTTCTGCTTATGTGTGTGTGTGCTTTCATCACCAGTCTGTGTGCTTTCATCACCAGTCTGTGTGCTTTCATCACCAGTCTGTGAGCTTTCATCACCAGTCTGTGTGCTTTCATCACCAGTCTGTGTGTTTTCATCACCAGTCTGTGAGCTTTCATCACCAGTCTGTGTGTTTTCATCACCAGTCTACCTGTGTTTTGATGATCTCCGGGTCGTCTGAAGGCCCCTCCCTCTTCATGCCAGGCTTCCAGGCGTGCTCGGCCTTCTTCAACTGGACCTCGTCGTTCACAGACACGTTCATGATGATCTTCCTGGGCGGGGGTCGCCGGGCTCCTCCCATGTTCATCAACTAGGGGGGGGAGAGACGGAGAGAGTAGGCGAGAGGGGAGGAGAGAGACAGAGAAGGAACGGAGAAAGAGGTAGAGACAGGGGGAAAAGGGTGAGGGGAAGTAGGATGGAGAGAGGGAGAAAGTAGGAAAGAGAAAGGCGAAAGTAGGATGGAGAATAGGAGAGAAAGCAGGAAAGAGAGTGGTAGGAGAGAGAACGGGGAATGGTTGGATGGAGAGAAGGAGAGACAAGAGCAGGAAAAGGAGTGGGGGGGGGAAACAACAAAGGAGAGATGAGTTGGGAGAAAAAGAGAACCAAGGAAAGAGGGGAGGGGTAAGAAATGACATAAAATGATGTGTGTGTGTGAGAGAGCGTGTGTGCTTATGCGTGTATGTGACTCACTGCAGCGCCGCGTCCCCCAGTCATCTGTCTGCCAAAGTCGGCGAAGGCGGGCGTGAAGTCGGGGCCTCTGGAGATCACCCTGGAGTCTGGAGCACGGCTAGGAAGCTTGTTCTGGTTTATCTGGGGGGAGGAGGGGGAGAGGAGGAGGGGGAGAGAGTGTATGGGGAGGGGAGAGAGAGAGGAGGGAGGGGGAGGCGGAGAAAGAGAGAGGAGAGAGGGGAGAAAGAGGGGCCCAAAAAAATATAAGGGAAGGCCACCAGCAGGGGGAGCAGTGGTTTCTGAACAATGAAGGCTTATGGGAAGAGTAGTCCTGTAACACAAGAGCACTGATGTAGGCCTATAGCTAGCATGGTCACACCAGACCAGCCAGACATGAGACAGTACTGGATTGGACAGCACTATTAGCCTCTCAGAGGATTTCAACTACCCAGCTTGGCTCTCTATTAGCTGGCAGCTACTCTTACCCTTCCCTGTTCAATATTGTCCAACGATGCCCTGCCCTATTCAACCCTACCTTATCCTACCCTACCTTATCCTACCCTACCATATCCTGTCCCAACTCGGCCATGCCCTGCCTATACAGTTTGTTGTCGCATGGGTGTCAGCTCTGCTGGTGATCGATGATGTTTAACTGAACGGGTGAGTGGAGCCTGAAGCCCAGTCAAAACCAGATGTGGAACAACAGATGGGGGAAAGAGAGAGAGAGAAAAAAACAAAAAAGAGAAAGAGAAGGTAGAAAAAGGAGAATAGAGAGAAAAAAAAAGCTAAAAAATAGTTTTTTTGTTTTTTTGAGCAGATCCCGCTCTTTCTCTCTCTGTGAAGTCGTTGACTCGCCCCCCTTCCTGCAAAAAGTTCTGGGAGAGAAGGAACAGGAGAGTGTGGGCCTGGCTGTCTAGCACTGCCAGTGTAGCTCTGGGAACCATTAACACTGCCAAGAGTGACATAACAGCAATGTGATGTTAATCATAACAGGATCTCAGCGAGGGCCATACACTCCAGCTGTATGTGTGGGATCAACTGTACACGATACTTCTAGGTACTGACTTCAGAAGTTACAAAAGTTGAATAGTTACTGACTAAAAAACGAAAGGGTTGCTTAGTTACTGACTAAGGGACTACAACGAGCTGATTAATTACTGACTACAGTACACAAAAAAGGCGGAAAGGTTACCGACAAAAACACAAAAATATAGCTGCAAGCAGCAATGAGGTGGCCAAGCAGTCATATGACCCAGAAAACATTTTGGACATCCTTAGAACAGGGTTCCGAGTCACTATACCAAGTTTGGTGTGAATCAAGATTTGCTGAGATACGACCCAACTTCCTGTTCGATGGCTTAACTTCACATTTTGATTGGCTTTAACAGGCAAACGGTTTCGAAAATCAAAAAAACGTGATGTGCGTTGTGAGGCTTGGTCTGAAGATAATCTCTGCCGAATTTGGTGAAGATTGGACAACATTTGTAGGAGGAGTAAAGAAAAAACGTTTTTCAATGAATTCAAAATGGCGCCCGCATCAATTCGGATATTATCACAAGTTATCATGTGTCACACACGGGATGTCCCAAGATATCATGAGACAAAGGAATCACTTAATAAAAGCAAAAAAATCTACAGTTATTGGCCAAAACACATTTTTGCTTCCTGCGGCCACGCCCAGTGATCACATGACACCAAATTGATTGGACATCCTCAAAAGAGGGTTCCGAGTCATCACACCAGGCATGGTGTTGATTTCTCAAGAATTTGCTGAGATATGACCCAACTTCCTGTTTGGTGTCTTTGCTGCCGATTTTGATTGGCTGTACCGGACAAACGGTTTTGAAAATCAAAAATCCTTTCGAAATTTTTAGTGTGGGTTGCTGTGACGATGATGTGTGCCAATTCTGGGGAAGATTTGACCAAAATTGAAGGAGGAGAAGCAAAAAAACGTTTTTCCTTAAAATTCAAAATGGCGGAAAATCTATATAACCGGAAATTGACGTCATAGGGTGTGTTGAACTCGTCTTGACCCAGGGAATCCAACGGTACCTCATTTTTGAAAATCGTCATACGGTTCAAAAGTTACGTGTGTAAACACATATTAGCAAACTTCACCGAAATAGACTTAAATGTAACTAAGACTGAAAATTATGTTTCCGGATGTAATAAATGTTCTTCAGAAGTGATGGGGTGAACTGTTGATTTTTTTCGGTTGTTTTCAGAGCATTTAGGCTTCAGTCCCATTTTGACCCATTGGTGGCGCTAGAGCGCTCCAATGGGAGACATGAAACTTGGTGAAAAGAAAGAAGGGACTGTCTTGAAAGAGTGTGCCAAATTTCACAACTTTTTACAATATGGTTCTAGGGGCTGCCATAGACTCCAATGGGAGAGGAAGATGATTAATAACTAGAGAGGGTACAATTTCTGGGGAAATTATCGCAAAATGCGATATAGCCCTGTGTGGAGAAGCTGCCCCGGTAAATTGTACTACTACGGTACAGTACTAGACTAGCGTTACTGCTGTGTTCGTCTCGGTAGCGATTGCGTTGGTTGAATTGGATTTAACGTTCCGTTGTACGGTTTAGGCTGAAATTAATTATTTTCATGAACAGATTGACAAAGTTTAGGCTGTGGCAATGAAGTTCAGGTTAGTAGTTAAATAGACTTTTTATTTAAGGGGAGTGCCGAACATGTTCTGTCGCCGTTTGACTTCCTACAGCTGTGTATATGTTTTTGTAGTGTCTCGCGTAGGCTACAGCGTTGCAGTGATACACTGGATTGAAACCACAGGTAATGATAATTTCACCCACAAATCGTTTACTTGTAATCTAATGTCATAATAAATCCTACAACGAAAATGTATATGTGAGGAATGTTTATTTTAACGATTGAAAACAGATACATCATAGACCACTGTAGTATGTGTTGCCCGGGCAACACAGGCTAACGTCATGATGCTAATACTTCAGTGAAATAGTAGACTACTGTTTCCGAAAGTAGATGTACTTCCTTAATAATATCAGCTTATATTGTACATTACACATCACAATTGTGTGTCATATCACAAAGTAAAATGAGTAAATAGTTATCACCCTGGCCTCTTTGCTTGTGGCGTTTCTGCAGCTGCCTTGCAGTAAAGCTATAGTTAGCCTAGCTATCCCCCAAGTTAACAGATGCGAAACGAATGTTCTGCCAAAGGTAGTCACGCGTGTTTTCGTGACGTTAGTGACGTAGTGACGTTAGTAACGTCAGTGACTGTGGCTAGCAAATTGGTCACCGTTAGCTTCACTTTTCGCCACAAAGACTTAACTTCAGCCTAAACCATGCAACGGAACGTAAATTCCAATAGAAGCAACTCAATCGCTACCAAGACGAAACTTTTGACACCTACTTTGTCTATGTAGGCCAAATATTGACTGAGTTTTAGGGGGGCAAAAAGAATAATAATAATATATATGTGAGAGAACAAAGGTTGTGCTCACCCAATAATAATAATAAGAAAAGGTAGAAACACTTAAGTGGCTTCGCGGCTTGGCCACCAATAAATGATAGGTGACTGCAGTCCCAGGATCTGTTCTAAACAACCAGAGAGAGAAGCACTATGTTCAACATCCTCATGTGGGGTTTGGGATCTCAGACACGGTCCAAGTTCAAGGACCAAAGTTCCAAGTCCAAGTTCAAGGAAGTTTCATGTAGCAGTGTGGGGTCTGAGCATGGTTGTAGGCAGACAGCTAGTTCCCCCAGGTGTGGGTTGGTAGACAGCTAGTTCCCCCAGGTGTGGGTTGGTAGACAGCTAGTTCCCCCAGGTGTGGGTTGGCAGACAGCTAGTTCCCCCAGGTGTGGGTTGCTAGACAGCTAGTTCCCCCAGGTGTGGGTTGGTAGACAGCTAGTTCCCCCAGGTGTGGGTTGGTAGACAGCTAGTTCCCCCAGGTGTGGGTTGGTAGACAGCTAGTTCCCCCAGGTGTGGGTTGCTAGACAGCTAGTTCCCCCAGGTGTGGGTTGGTAGACAGCTAGTTCCCCCAGGTGTGGGTTGGTAGACAGCTAGTTCCCCCAGGTGTGGGTTGGTAGACAGCTAGTTCCCCCAGGTGTGGGTTGGTAGACAGCTAGTTCCCCCAGGTGTGGGTTGGCAGACAGCTAGTTCCCCCAGGTGTGGGTTGGTAGACAGCTAGTTCCCCCAGGTGTGGGTTGGCAGACAGCTAGTTCCCCCAGGTGTGGGTTGGCAGACAGCTAGTTCCCCCAGGTGTGGGTTGGTAGACAGCTAGTTCCCCCAGGTGTGGGTTGGTAGACAGCTAGTTCCCCCAGGTGTGGGTTGGTAGACAGCTAGTTCCCCCAGGTGTGGGTTGGTAGACAGCTAGTTCCCCCAGGTGTGGGTTGGCAGACAGCTAGTTCCCCCAGGTGTGGGTTGGCAGACAGCTAGTTCCCCCAGGTGTGGGTTGGTAGACAGCTAGTTCCCCCAGGTGTGGGTTGGTAGACAGCTAGTTCCCCCAAGTGTGGCCCTGGGCCTGGTCTTACCTTGTCCAGCACCACGTCACTGATGGGAGGGAGACCCTCTGGCTTCAGCACACATGCAGGCTTGAACTGGAAACCCAGCAGGAAGTCCCGGTTATACTGGCGCTTCCCGTTAGCCTCCAGATCTGATGATGCCACACCCAGACCGGGGGGGTGGGGGGGAGAGATGGAGAGAGAGGGGCACAGTAGAGAAGAGGAAAAAAAAAGTGTACAAAGGTGAGATTTTCTTTTAAAATCACAATCGATTCCATGTCATTCCATCCCATACAAAACGGTCCATATAACCCATGATGGCAATCAACCCTGCGTCCTCCTCACCCTCCTGGAAGAGCTCCGGGCTCCCCCCCGAGGGCCCCTCCTTGTCCCCCGGGGTCGCCCCGCTGTCGCTGCTCTCCGTCTCCGAGGTGTGGCCCGCTCCGTTCCTCAGGGGCTCCAGCTCCTCGCCGTTCTCCTCGGGGTCACACGCCAGCTCCTCCTCCGCCTCCAGGTCCAGGGCCGGGGCCAGGGCCGGGGCAGGGGCCGCCTCCGAGGCTGGAGCTGGGGATGAGGCTGGCGCGGGGGGCGCTGGGGGCGGAGGGCTGATGCTCTGAGGGGCTGGCTGCAGAGCCTGGTCTCCGGCCGCCTGCTCCACCGGCGTGGCCTCCTCCTGGAGGGAGGAAGGAGAAGGCTTACAAGTTAGGAGTGGGTGCTGGCTGGGTAGATAGGATGGAGGTGCTTGTGGCCTTGCTGACTGACTGGCTGGCTGGCTGACTGGCAGGGGGAACCCTAATGGTGATGGTCCTGGACCAGAGTAAGAGTCAGTCATTACTGCCTGAGCTCCACTGCAGCACATGTGGAAACGGTTTCCATCTGAACTATCGCCCACATCACGTTATCCCTGTCCTCCCTCGCTCCCTCCCTGAATGACTCTCTCGACTACATTTTCCCTCTCTCCCTTCCCCCCTCCTGTCTTACTATGAGTCCCCCCTGCCTATCTCTACCCTCCCCTGGCTGTGGTTTTTCCCTTCTCTTCCCACTCTCTTCACCCCTCCTCCTCCTCCTCCCTGTCCCTCCAGCAGTCTTCCCCTCCTCCCCCACCCTTCCTCTTACTCCTCCTCTCCTTCACCAGTCCTCCTCCACCTCCTCCTTCTCTCCTCCAGCAATCCTCCTCTTTCACCCCGACCCCTATCATTCCTCTACCGCTCCCCCCCTCCCCCCCCCCTCCTACCTCTCTCTGCGTCTGGGGTGTCTCTCCTTCAGAGCTCCCTTCATTTGGCTTCGTCCAGGTCTTTGGTGCAGCAGGAGGTATCTGAGATCCTGCACAACACAAACATCGACCACAGTCAGCACGTTGCCAAAACTGCCATTTACCAAATGATTTACTGCTCAACAGTAAACAGCGCCCTTCTCGCCAAGACAACCTTGACCTCCGGCTAGTGGAGTTAGACGAAAGCACTGTGCTGAACTCAGCACTGAGGCCCATTCTTTCTGCCGCTGGGTCTCATAGCAACCATCCCTCATCAGAACTGCACAGGCCTTTGTCAGAGCGCCCGTGACGAGAAGACGTAAGACCCAATCTGATAAAACGCGACGCTGGCTAAGCGTGCGCTAGAACAATCCGCGGCTTTGATCACTGAATAAGAAGTCTTCACAACACTGATTAGCCTAGGAACAATTTTGTTAAATCACAATATCTCAAATATCCATATGAAGTACGATGCTTATGTGCTCTATACAAACAGACGCTGAGGAGGTGGAATTACCTGATGTGGGACTCTTCCTAGTGAGGCCTTGTATCTGGGGCTCTGCTCTGCTCTCGGCTGGGGTGTCTGTCCCTGGCCCAGCTTTCTTGGGGGGGTCTTTAGTGTCGGAGGGCTGGCTGGCCTCCACTGGAGCCTGCACGAGGGGGGGGAGGCCTGGGGGAGGAGCCGGGACCACAGGGGCAGGGCTGGAGGTGGGAGCGACTGGTACGACCGCCACTGGTATGACAGGAGGCGTGGCAACGGGGGCCATCTCTGCCCTAACCTCGGCAGGCCTGGGACTGCTCTCGATGGAGTTCTCTCTGGAGGCCTGAGATGAGGCCTGGGGCTGGAGTAGGGATGGGGCCTGGGGCGAGGACGCCCGGGCTGGGGTGTCCAGCTCGGCACCATTGTCTACCAGGCCATTCAAGGCCTTGGGGGCCAGGCTTGGGGCTGGGGAAGCAGCCAGGGTGCGCTGGGCCTCTGGGAGAGGCTTGTCTGTGCTGAATGGCTGGGCCTGGGCGGGGGCCTGGAGCTTGGGCTCCACCACGGAGGGGGAGGGGGAGGGGGATGCCACAGGCTCGACAGCTGGGGGCAGCTCACTGGGGCTGGTGGAGGGGAGGGGGGAAGGGCTGGGGACCACCGTCGGAGGGGCAGGGCGGGGAAGCATGGGCTCTGCGGGGGGAGGGAGGTCTGGGACGGGAGCCTCCCGTCTCTCTGGTGAGGGTTCTGGCACGGCAGAGGAAGACGTCAGGGCGGAGGGCTCCTCTCGGGGCTTCTCATCTGCAGGGAGAGACAGGAAGAGACGTCAGAGCAGGAACAGAAACGGGTCATGGGGGGGGGGTCACCAGGACGACACACACTGGGGATGCTGGGAGTCTCTGAGCATGTCAGAATCCCTCCTGTATAACAGCTGCCTCCTCAGGGCTCTGGGAGCTGTACTGAGCGCTGACGGGACAGGGGTGGGCTAGACAGTGTGAGGGGTGGGGTGGGTTAGTGAAGTGAGGGGGGTCTTGGGGGTTCCAGGGGGTGGGGTTAGACGAGCTGTGGGTGGGTGGTTGGTGAGGGCTAGAAGGGGTAAAGACTCGACAGGGCAAGGGTTGGAGAAGATAGAGGGGGTTGTATGTATCATCAGTGCCAGCACAAATGACATCTGAATGGAATCGTTTTGAATTAGAAATGTCCAAACTAATTGCATGCCAAATTTGCAAACATTGAAATTGAATCTAATGGTTTGAAAACTCTTACTGCAAACTCTTACTGCTTTCAACATGTGCTGGCACTTCAATCCATAGGGTGGGGGTTAGGTGGGGTGGGCTTGGAGGGATTGGGGGTGGGGTATTGGAGAGGGTGGGGATTAGAAAGGGTCAGAGTGGGGGTTCAAGGTGCGAGGAGGACAGAGGCTGGAGGATATAGACGGTCTAGTAGAGGGTGTGGTTGAAGGATGAAGGCTGGGGGAGGTGGAGAGGGGGGTGGAGGTCAGACCTGGCCCAGGCTTGATGATGTCTACAGCCCCCGGGGTGAGCTGCTGCTGGTGGGGCTGCGGCTGTAGAGGCTGAGTCTGAGGCTGAGGCTCCAGGCTGTAGGCCGCCGGGTGAACCAGACCCTGGCCCTGTTCCGGAGTCTGCCTGCTGCTGTTGCTCCCGCTGCCAGCATGCTGCGATTTGAGGTAGAAAATGTGAGGATAATGAGGGTGCGGCCATAAAAACTAGCAGCACAGAAACAGCCACGCCGGACAGACAGGTGTACAGAGGGAGGGACAGACGGGTAAGAGGGACAGACAGGTGTACAGAGGGACACACAGACAGAGAGAGGGACAGACAGGTGTACAGAGGGAGGGACAGACAGACAGGTGTACAGAGGGAGGGACAGACAGACAGATGTACAAAGGGAGGGACAGACAGACAGGTGTACAGAGGGAGGGACAGACAGACAGGTGTACAAAGGGAGGGACAGACAGACAGGTGTACAGAGGGAGGGACATACAGAGGGGACACACAGACAAGCACACAAAAACAAATTAGCCCAAACAAACAGAGAATAAAGCCGAAAGAGGGATACCAGTGGGATATGGTCAGGGAGAGAGAGAAGCAGGGGAGACCAGGACAAAATGAGAGGGGAAGAACGAGAAGAAGAAACAAGTCAATGAGGCAAGAGGAATAGGAGAAACAAATGAAGAGATAGGGGTAGGGGAGTGCGTGGAGGGACAAAAGGAAGAGAGGGCCAGATGAGGTGAGAGCAAGAAAAAGAAAAGACATGTAAAAAAAACAAAACAGAAAAGGACACGAGACAGAGAGAAAGAGAGAGAGGAAAGACACACTGTTAACATCCCAGGAGACAGCAGGGAGGAAAGTGTCACACCAAAAGCCTTCCCTCTACAGAATCCAGACGGCTCTGAGAGCAGCCCCCGACGCCGGACTGAACCCAGCACTCCTCCAGACCCTCGGGAGCCTTTTCTCTACCAGAACCAGGCAGCCAATCAAGCTGCGAGCACGGACAAATGACATCATCTAACTCCCAGGAACTGCACCGATGCAGAGGATTGTACGAAACCTCTCAATTTCGACGAGAGGGGATTCCGCCGGCCGAGTCGATAAGGTGTCGTCGTGTTAGGACAACGAACCGGAGAGAGACTACCTGGTTTTCTGGATTGTGTGGAGGGAGAGGAGGAGGGGTGGAATAAATGGCCCAGAGACAGACAGGCAGACACGGGCAGTGCTACACACAGACATGCACGTGTGATAGACATCACAAGTGAAGCGTCCATTATTCAATATGGCCTCAGGGTGAGATACCCAGGTGAGCGTCTGTAGCTGGAGGCTCGTGTGTGTTCTACTGAAAGCTGCCTGGTGGCTGTGTACCAGGCCCAGGTGCAAAGCTCTATCTGAGTGTGGGTGTGTGTTTGTGTGTATATGTCTGTGTGTGTGTAGTCTTGTCAGATCTGTGTGCGTAGTTCTGTGTGTGTGTGTCATTGCATGGTGCTGGGCAGGTGAGGATCAGAGCTAAGCACCTCCTCCTCCACATCCCAGCACAGTGCACACAGTCCTCTGTACTGGTGGCAAGGTGCCGGCCTACTCTCCAGCCTGACCAACACACTGCAGATAGGCTAACATTGGTAGGCTAACACAGTCAGGAGTCAGGTGGCTGAGCGGTGAGGGAATCGGGCTAGTAATCCGAAGGTTGCCAGTTCGATTCCCGGTCATGCCAACTGACATTGTGTCCTTGGGCAAGGCACTTCACCCTACTTGCCTCGGGGGGAATGTCCCTGTACTTACTGTAAGTCGCTCTGGATAAGAGCATCTGCTAAATGTAAATGTAAATGTAATGTAACACACAGCACGTAGGCTAACACACTGCAGATAGGCTAACATTGGTAGGCTAACACACGGCAGGTAGGCTAACACACTGCAGATAGGCTAACATTGGTAGGCTAACACACTGCAGATAGGCTAACATAGGTTGGCTAACACACTGCAGGTAAGCTAACATTGGTAGGCTAACACACTGCAGGTAGGCTAACACACTGCAGGTAGGCTAACATTGATAGGTTAACACACTGCAGGTTGGCTAACACACTGCAGGTAAGCTAACACACTGCAGGTAGGCTAACACACTGCAGGTAAGCTAACATTGATAGGCTAACACACTGCAGGTAGGCTAACACACTGCAGGTAGGCGTGTGTGTGTGTGACTTAGTATGTGTACAGTGTCAGTGATACCTGTGAAGAGCATGGGATGATAGCATGTCACTCCAAAGCAGACAGGGAGGCAGAGAAAGAAATACAGAGAGGGAGTGAGAGAGAAATATTGTTTATTTTACAGAGAAGCAAAGAGAGCAAAAAGAGAGAGAAAAAAAGAGACGGAGAAAAGAGAGTGAGCGAGACAGGTGGGGGTAGGGGGTGTCTTACCTGTGGTGGGGTGGGGGTGGAGGAGGGCCGACCGACAGGGGGCGTTGGATTCCTGCTCCCTGACCCCCCTGACATGATCTCCTCCGTGATGTCCCTGCCGCCCTGGTTGGGGTCTCGGATACGGATCTGGGAGGACAACGTCACAAAAACAAACAGCCCTCACTAAAGCGCCAGACTCCCAAAGCAGCCAGCACACACACACTCACCTCAGGGGTAGGGTGTGTGTGTGTGTGTGTGAGTGTGTGTGTGAGAGAGAGGTTAACAGAGAGAAAGAGAGACAAACTGAGTGACGGAGTAGGAGAGAGACAGTGAAAGATGGAAACAGAGAGAGAGAGAGGGGGACAGAAGGGGGAGAAAGAGACCCTAGAGAGAGGCCAGGGTATGTCTGTGTGTGTAGTCAGTGAGGTAGACCGGACAGGAGACAGGTCAGTGTGTGTGTGTGCGCAACATGTGGGTCAGCATGTTCAGGTACTCACTGCTTTCTTCTCCCTCTTGGCTGGTGGAGGTTGCTGTGGTGTAGGCACTATGATGGGGGGCGAGGGAGGGTATACCGACTGCCCTGGGTAGTATGGGGGGGCAGCTGAGGGGGGGACGGGAGGACAGAGACAGTGTGAGCCACACACACTCTGAGGGATTGATCCAATAAACATTGATATGCAGTCCTGCACGCTGTACATATTACAACCGTAGTTACTCAGCCTGCTGGGAAAACGACATAGGTGGCGTGTGTGAGGGTGTAAATATGCGTGAGACGTGTGTGTATCAGCTGGGAGCACGTATGAGTGATGTGTGTGTGTGCCCTCACGGTAGGGTGTGGGGTACTCCCCAGGACCAGGGCTCGGGTAGAAGGTTCCAGATCCCGGGGGCTGGACTGAGTACTGCTGGGGGGGGCCCACGTAGGGAGCACTGTGGCGGTACTGCAGGAGGAGACAACACTGGGTCAGACAGGCCTGGGGGGTCAGACAGGCCTGGGGGGGTCAGACAGGCCTGGGGGGTCAGACAGGCCTGGGGGGACAGACAGGCCTGGGGGGTCAGACATGCCTGGGGGGTCTCCACGAACCCCACCCTGAACCCCTAAACCCTTACAGACACTGATATACAGACTGATACAGACTACAGACATAGACTGATATAGACACTAGTTTAGACACTAACTTGCGCAGACACTATAGAGTGGCAGACACTAATATAGACCAGCATAGACATTGATAGACTGATTGACATTGGTGCAGGCACTGATATAGACTGGTATCAGAATAGCATTGACTGGCATAGACAGACATGGCTCTGATAGGAGTGAACATGGGAGATGCAGAGCTGTCCAGGGAACACCAAAATACATTCATGGCAAAGGTTCATTCATGTAGATAAATGCAAAATCAGCCGGCCAACCAGCCAGTCATTGAGCTAGCCAATAAATCCATCCATCCACCCATCCATCCTGCCAGTCAGTCAGTCAGGTCAGTCACTTAGCCAGCCAGTCACTCAACCAGCCAGCCAGCCAGTCAGTCACTCAACCAGCCAGCCATCCAGCCAGTCGTCTATCCAGTCCCCCAGCCTTACCTGTGGGATGTAGTACTGGGCGGCCTGTGGGGAGGGGAAGGGCATGGGGGCCATGGTCATCATGATGGGCTGGCTGGGGGAGTAGACCGCAGCAGTCGGGGTCTGGGAGCCCGGCCGCAGGGACTGTGTGTTGGTGGGGATGGGGGGCCGTGTCGGCTGCATCTGGGCCCTCTGGAAAAACTGGGAGATGGAGGGAGATAGGAGAGGGACGGGAGAGAGGAGAGAAAGGGGATATAGGCGAGAAATGGAGAGGGGGAAAGAGATGGGGGGGAGAGATGGAGGGAGGAAAATAAAGAGGGGGGAAAAGAGAGAGACAGAGAGAGACAGGGAGAGGTTACACGTGAGAGAATCCAATCCCTGAGTAGAGTGGATCCACACCGGACACTCCAGCAGTGGTCTCCTCCTCTCCAGATGGGCTTCCAGGAGGGGAAGGCCACCCCCCACCCAGGGGGACACACACATACTGGGGCCGTCTGCCAGGGCACTGGGGGGCGGCACTAAATGGGTCCTGTAGCCTCCCCCGAAACACAACAGCAGAGAGAGCCATGCTAGGGCCTCTTCCTGCACCGCAGTACACCGACACTGCAGTGTGGCCGCAGGCATACGCTCTGGAACAAACCGAGTGCACCTCGGCCAGATGGCATTTAGAGTGCAGCCCGAGCCCCATTCACAACTGTCCTGTTAATATGGAGCCAAGTGCTCTGTAAACGGGAGTGATTCACAGTATCATCATGATTTTCTGCTGCAGGAAACAATCCCAGAGCCGACACATCCCAGAGAAGTGATGATGATGCGCTGCTAGCCTTTCCTGAGCGCTTGTTTTGTGTGTGTGTGTGGTGTGTAAGTGTGGTGGTGTTCATATGTGTTGTGGGGTGGTAGGTGTTGGTCTGCATATGTGTGCAAGTGTGTGTGTGTGCTGTATGTGTATGCAGTGTGCGCACGGTGGTGTGTGTTTACGTATGTGTGCGTGTGTGAGGTGTATGCGGTATGTGTGTGGGTATATGTTTGCAGTGGTGTGCGTGTGTGTGTATATGCATGGGTGAGTGTATGTGTGTGTGGTTTATACCCCACAGAGCAACTGGGAGGGGTGTCCTAGCGACGGCAAGATCACAGCAGATGGAGACTAAATGTGACAACAGGACGCTCAGTGTAGCCAGGGTTTAAAGAAAGAAAATGTTCCTCCGCAATCAATGTACATAGCTCGGGGTGAGATGAAAGGCTGCTTACAACAGCTGGGACTTGACTTCCTCCCACACGCACGCACACAAACACACAGTTGTAGAATAAGTGAAGAAAGTAATACTGCTTCCTAAGAAACAGAAACTAAATTGTCTCCTTGGCACAGCTGTGGTGTAAGAGTCCTCTGGTGACTTAGCGTCCTGGGGATGTGGGAAATTGTTGTTTACACAACCGTTTCCAGAAAATCATGCGTTTAGATTTTTTCATATTTCGGGAGAACTTCACGGCTAGTAAGCAAAGTCTTCTGTCAATGTACCCGTGGTCGGGGTACAGAACAGAGAGCACAGCAACTAAGCCAGCTTCTAATGCTGGCTCCTACCCCCCTGGCTGGCTCCTACCCCCCTGGCTGGCTCCTACCCCCCTGGCTGGTTCTGAGCCGGTGCCCAATCTCAAACCAGTTCTTCGCGTTTCGACAGCGAAAGAACAGGCTCCTGGCCAGGAAAACTGGTTTCACAGCGGCACCAGCTGCTCTAGAACCCTTCCACTCACGACAGGGGTGGGATTATCGGTACCAAGACCAACTGAATTTGTGACCACGATTACCATAATTGTTTTTTAAACAGAGCTTCAGTGAAGAGCACACATTGATTGTGCTACTTTGGCTTCTGCTACAGCTTGGAGGTCAGATCTAAACAGCGGCCCGTGGATGGGACTAATAACCACGTGGGTTTTGATGCTTATAAGGAAACGATGTAGTCCGCCATTGTTGTTGTGGTGCCCGAGGTCGGCGCTAGCGTCGCTGGGAATGCGGAGACATACCCTGACGACACTGTGACGTAATGACGTGGCTCTCTAGTCAGTGGAAAAGCAAACTGGTTCTTAGAAGGTTCGCAAGTTGAACCAACTGCGACTGGCACTAGCAACATCCCAGAAGCAAAACTACTAGGTTCACATTGGTGGAAAGGGGGAGCAGCTGTGACTGGTCTGACCACTGCTCCTGAACCCATGTCGCTGTCATTCCATAGCGACACAAGCACACAACAACATTCATTAATGAACTCATTAAAGCCTCCTAATGAGCCCCAAAGGAACCTCACTGTGTCGTGTATCAACCAGAATACAATTTCTGTGTTCGATTTCTCTCTACACAAGAAAACTATTGTTTAATCAAAGAGAGAGAGAGACAGACACAGAGAGAAAAGGATAAAAATACAAACAATCCACATTTTCAGGGAAGGAGGGTTGGGGTGACAGTTCTAAGGTTCAGCATGCTCTTCTTTAAGACTAGGCAAACAGAACAGTAATGAGATGAGATGAATGAGCAGGAAAACTAAGACAGAGAGATTCAAATGGCGCATAATAAAGACAGTGGTGAAAACATCTTCATTCAGATAGCAGGGGTTATGCGAGGATGAGGATGACCCGTCAGCGTGTTAGTTGTGATTGGAGCGAGGACAGAAAGGGGGCGTGTCCTGAGCATACATCAGGGGAGATGACGACCTCTGGAGGTCGAGGAGGGGGGTCAGGGGTTAGAGGGTCAGGTTGAGGACCGGTCAGGGTGGTCCTCGTGTCATGCATGTATACAGGAAGTGCTGAGTAAGGGTCGGGTATATTACCTGGATGGGTCTGAATCCTCCCTTGAGATTGTAAGCAGGAAAGAGAGAAGAGCCAATGGGAGACTGAGCTGGTGAGTGGGGTGCCCAGACGGAACACACAGCGAGCAAGCCGCAACACACACACACACACTCTTTTCTCATGCACTGTATGAGACCTGTGTACACACAGCTACAATCCCTCAGACACACACAGCATAGCCCTATCACGCGCGCGCGCACACACACACACGCACACACACACACGCACACGCACACACACTCAAACAGAAAATACACATCATAAGGCTTTTCCGCCTGCTGCATGTGCAGCTTGTCGCTGGGTGCTCTTTGCCAACTCGGCGGTTTCCAGGCTCAGTGTGAGGCTGGCTGTCTCCCACGGCGATGACTTAGCAACACCGGCAGGGTGTGGAGGGCTGCAGGCCAGGGCTGAAGCCAGGCTGGGGGCTGGGGTGGGGCCAGGACTCAGGCTGAAGTGGGGGCTGGGGTGGGGCCAGGACCAGGCTGGGGGCTATTCTCTATAGCTGGACTCTAGTGGTGTCTACAGCTGTAGGGAGGACCAACCTGCTTTACCTAGTATAGGTATAAGAGTGACTGTATAGGGCCAGGATCCAAACCAAGGCCAGACCAGGACCAGGCCTCCTGATGTCATGTTTCCAGCCAGCCAGCCTCCTCCCACACACCCTGTTGCAGGGTGTGGAGGAGAAGACCAGGGTCCACAGTGTTGCGGCATGGGACCAGCCAGCAACATGGGGGAGGTAGGGGGTCTGTGGGAGTGTGTGTGGGAGAGTGTGTCTGTGTGCGTGCATGATTGAGTTAGTCAGTTAGTGGCCTGAAACCTATTCTCTTTTCTGCTTGTGTTGCTGTTTGTCTGCAGTTTGACGCATGTTCATTAGCTAATATTGCTAACGCCAACAATGCTGGAGCTAACAGCCAACCAGTCACTGGTCACACAAAGACCTATACTGTACAATAAGCTTCATAGGCAGAGACAGTGGAGAGAGATATACAGTAGAGAGAGACAGAGAAAAATAGAGACAGAGAAAGCGAATTATGTCATTTGTTTAAGGTTTAGGGCAGATGAATGAATCTCTCGGCCCCCTGTACCACTCATGGTGTGGGGTTGGCTGTTCAGGCCAGACAAGGCCTGCTTCTCTGACCGGCAGAAAAGCTCATTGTTCTGCCTCATCTGCTCCAGGACTGCACTTCCGCAGCAACGCAACAGAGATAGAAACACAGAGTGGGAGATAGGGAGGGAGAGACAGAGAGAGAAAAACAGGGAGAGAAAGCGAGTGAGAGAGAGAAAAAGGCAGAGAAAAGTGAAAGTTACAGAGGAAGGGAGAGAGAGACACATAGAAGCAGACAGAAAAGTGACAGAAAGAGAAAAAGTGACAGGGTGAAAGAGCGAGAAAGAGTGACGAAGGGGGTTTAGAGAGAGAACAAAAGAAAAAGTGAGAGTAAAGAATGGAAAGACCAGAGCGGGAGCCCCAGAGAGCCAGTGACAGGCTAGTGAGGGCACGTGTAACCGTCCAGTAGGACCTGAGCACAGGCCAGACACCCTAAGCTCTCTGGCTATTCATAGCTTGTTGTCAAAACGCTCCAGACAGAATCATCTAGAAGGTGGGAATGTTTACACGTTGAGACACTAGCAGGGGGATGCCCAGACAGCCAGACAAAGCAGCTGTTCTTAACGGATGCCGGTAAACGGATAAGCTACCAGCAGAACCTGCCTGCTGAGTGTTGTTCCGTCACAGACCAGGATAATGTCACGTTTAGACACACACACACCCTGACACACATGCTCACAGACACACACCATGATATGTGATACCCATAGAGTTCTGCCCTCAGCCTAGGCCCTTTATTCTCCCCCTCATCTGCAGAGGAAGACGTCCTGTGATTGGACGTCTATACATTGAGACAGAGAGACTTGAGCACCTGAACAGCCAATCAGAGCACTAGCCTTCTGAAGACTTCTAAGCAGCTTTGGCAAAGGAAAGGAGGGAGAGTGAAAGGTCGGAGAGTTGCGTGAGCGTGCGCGTGTGTGAAATTGTGTATGAGTGTGTGCGTGATGCGGTTTTTACCTGATGGTGTGTTGGTCGAGGGCCCGTGGCAAACTGGCGAGGGAGGTGTGTGTGATGCGAGTCCAGCAAGAAGAGAGAAAGAGAGACAGAGAGAGAGAGAAAGGAGAGAAAGTGGGGACAAACAAAAACACAGAAGAACCAATGAGAGGCAGAAAGCAAGGTCATTTCCATCAGCAGGATGGTCAGCTCCACTCCTCTCTCCAGCGCAGGCTAGCATCTTACAGGCCTCGTCTCTCACTTCCCTTATGTTAGTAGTGTACTTCCTGTAGTTCGCTGGTACTAGTGTGTTGTGTCAGACCAGCATCCCTGGTGTTCGGTCGCATGTTTCTGTGTGTGTTGTTGTTGGTGAGTGGAAGGGTGGGACGCAGGAAGTGACACCAAAACAGGAAAGGAGGACACTTACCGGGCGACTCTGTGGCTGTGCATTCATTGGCTGCGGCTGGGGAGAGTACACTAGAGGGGCGGAGCCAGCATTCTGTCCAGTGGTGTATGGGGACTGGAAGGGGGAGATTGAGGGGATGTATGAAAGGGGGAGGGAGGTATAATGGGGGAGAGAAAAAGTGAAGAGTGCAAAAAGGAGGAGAGGGGGAGAAACAAAAGTTGAATACCAACGGATAGAGTTGGAATGCATACAAACTCCATACAGAACAAAATCATACACATACACGTTCAAGTTTATTAAATGTTGGGGATTCAACTATGCCTGATGAAGGTATCCTTTCATTATAGCCCAGGCTGTCATAGAGCAGAGTGATCAGGGAGGGGCAGACAGCAGAGTGATCAGGGTGAGACAGAGAGCAGGGTGATCAGGGTGAGACAGAGAGCTGAGTGATCAGGGTGAGAGAGAGCAGAGTGATCAGGGTGAGACAGAGAGCAGAGTGATCAGGGTGAGAGAGAGCAGAGTGATCAGGGTGAGACAGAGAGCAGAGTGATCAGGGTGAGAGAGAGCAGAGTGATCAGGGTGAGACAGAGAGCAGGGTGATCAGGGTGAGACAGAGAGCTGAGTGATCAGGGTGAGACAGAGAGCAGGGTGATCAGGGTGAGAGAGAGCAGAGTGATCAGGGTGAGACAGAGAGCAGGGTGATCAGGGTGAGACAGAGAGCAGGGTGATCAGGGTGAGGCAGAGAGCTGAGTGATCAGGGTGAGACAGAGAGCAGGGTGATCAGGGTGAGGCAGAGAGCTGAGTGATCAGGGTGAGACAGAGAGCAGAGTGATCAGGGTGAGGCAGAGAGCTGAGTGATCAGGGTGAGACAGAGAGCAGAGTGATCAGGGTGAGAGAGAGCAGAGTGATCAGGGTGAGGCAGAGAGCTGAGTGATCAGGGTGAGACAGAGAGCAGAGTGATCAGGGTGAGGCAGAGAGCTGAGTGATCAGGGTGAGACAGAGAGCAGAGTGATCAGGGTGAGACAGAGAGCAGGGTGATCAGGGTGAGGCAGAGAGCAGGGTGATCAGGGTGAGAGAGAGCAGAGTGATCAGGGTGAGAGAGAGCAGAGTGATCAGGGTGAGGCAGAGAGCTGAGTGATCAGGGTGAGGCAGAGAGCTGAGTGATCAGGGTGAGACAGAGAGCAGAGTGATCAGGGTGAGGCAGAGAGCTGAGTGATCAGGGTGAGGCAGAGAGCTGAGTGATCAGGGTGAGACAGAGAGCAGGGTGATCAGGGTGAGACAGAGAGCAGGGTGATCAGGGTGAGGCAGAGAGCTGAGTGATCAGGGTGAGACAGAGAGCAGAGTGATCAGGGTGAGACAGAGAGCAGAGTGATCAGGGTGAGGCAGAGAGCTGAGTGATCAGGGTGAGACAGAGAGCAGGGTGATCAGGGTGAGACAGAGAGCAGGGTGATCAGGGTGAGGCAGAGAGCTGAGTGATCAGGGTGAGACAGAGAGCAGAGTGATCAGGGTGAGACAGAGAGCAGAGTGATCAGGGTGAGGCAGAGAGCTGAGTGATCAGGGTGAGGCAGAGAGCTGAGTGATCAGGGTGAGACAGAGAGCAGAGTGATCAGGGTGAGGCAGAGAGCTGAGTGATCAGGGTGAGACAGAGAGCAGAGTGATCAGGGTGAGGCAGAGAGCTGAGTGATCAGGGTGAGGCAGAGAGCAGAGTGATCAGGGTGAGGCAGAGAGCTGAGTGATCAGGGTGAGACAGAGAGCAGGGTGATCAGGGTGAGACAGAGAGCAGGGTGATCAGGCTGAGACAGAGAGCAGAGGGATCAGGCTGTGGCAGGGCCATATGGACAGCACGCACTGTTGCTCCAGAACAGCGGAGTCATTCTGAAATCTCTACCCTCGCACCAGCGTACGTAGGTGTGCGTGTTTGTGTGCACACGCAGCAAGACAATCAGAGAAACTGGCATCGCAGCAGCGTAATTGACTTGCTGTCACGGTAACTAATTGATTAACCCTTGAGTGGCCGAGCGGCTGGCAGCAATTTTCAAGCCCATGACCTGGTGCCGAACGTGGCTCATTAAGACTAATGTCCCTCTCTAACAGCGCAGACAGATCCAAAAAGGTTTAGCTAATAAGTTCCGATTAATAACAAACAGGCATCGACACCGAAACACAAACGGCATGCTGTGACGCAATCTTACAGGACACAGGGGAGGGAGGGAGAGACAGATAAAGACACAGACAGATATCTTGGAAGACGCAGAGAGAAAGAGAGACAGACACATGTCTTGCGAAACAGACAGTCATATCTTGTAAAAAACAATGTACAAAAAAATTAAAGAGAAAGAAAACCAAGGCAGCCACAGACATAAAGCATGCGGCGGGACGGTCAGACGGACGCAGAGAGGGTGATGACGGCGGCGACTCGCACAGACTCACCCCTCCGCCTGTCTCCCAGCCCTTAGGGTAGCGATACTGGGGAGCTGTGGGGACGGATACCTGAGAGAGCGCCGGCGAGTGGGCGTGGCCGGGGGGCGTGCCCGCCAAGTTGGGGTGTCCCTTGGTGATGTCGTGAGTGGCGTAGGGAGGCCCGGCGTGCCTTTGTACCTGCAGAGGAGAGATGGAGAGAGACGGAGGTCACGAGAGAGATGGAGAGAGGGGGTGAGCGAGGGCGAGATGGAGAGGGTGAGAGCAAGAGATGGATAGAAACAGACATAGAGGGAGATGAGGGAGGGAAATAGAGAGGGGAAATGAGAGAGGAAAAGAGCGAGAGAAAGGGAAAGAGAGGCTTAGGGGAACACTGATATTGCATTATTTTAATGTTCAGAAAGCCTCAGAATCAACCAGGGAGTATTTTACTCCAACCCACACATACATACATACATACACACACACACACACACACACAGAATGTAGCAGGATCGGTTGTGTGAACAGGAGAGAAGAGAGGAGGAAAAAAGCCCTGTGCTGGGTTCTCTCAGACCGGGCATTGCTAGCAGGCTGGACTGGACTGTGCCAGGCTAAGCTATAGATAGCTCTGTACCAGGCTGGGAGGTTGAGCTGTAGCTAGCTCTGTATGAGGTTGAGCTGTAGCTAGCTCGGTTCCAGATTGAGCTGTAGCTAGCTCTGTATGAGGTTGAGCTGTAGCTAGCTCTGTTCCAGATTGAGCTGTAGCTAGCTTTGTATGAGGTTGAGCTGTAGCTAGCTCTGTATGAGGTTGAGCTGTAGCTAGCTCTATATGAGGTTGAGCTGTAGCTAGCTCTGTATCAGACTGTGCTGCCGTGTCACACTCTGGGCAGGAAACGCTCTGGGTGGGCACAGGGCACCCACACACAGCAGCTGCGGCAGCCTGGCACAAACTGGACATACACACAGCAGATTTGAGGCACTGCAGGAATGCCGCCTGTCAGGGCAACACTGATATACTGGAAAGCAGAGACGGCACACACATCGAGGCACACACATGCAAATAATATTGTGGCCATCTCTAAACAACAAAAAGCACTTGTTCTACATTGATCACTAGCAATGATTCTCTAAACTGCCCTCCCTCTAAATCCCTCCATCTCTATCCATCCATCCCTCCCTCCCCCTCTCTCCATCCCTCCCTTGGCATGGCCCAGTTTCCTGCCTGACCTGGGATAAGGCAGCTACTCTGGCTACTGTTGTCAGGGGAGGAGCCAGACCATAGGCCTGACAATCCCATTGGCTGAGGGGCACGGCAGGGGGAGGGGTAGAGGGCCTGCACAGAGTCAAGTGTATAAACAGGCTGTCAGGCTAGCTAAATCCAACCAGCCTGCCAGGAACCCTGCGTTCCACTGATGTCACTTGTGTTCACAAGTATTGGGTATTGCTCACTTTGAACCAATACTGGAAGCTATATACAAAGTACCTTTTTCGGTACAGTACTTTACACTCTGTAATACAAATGTTAAAAAAATCCCCCCCCCAAAATTAAAAAATTTATTTACAACATTTTTTTTTTTTCTCTATCCTTCGGTGCTGGCTGCAGGCATTCAGTGAGCGTTGTCAGAGTCAAGGTCAGGGAGTGCTTTTGGCTTGTGACTGCCCCTGACTGTGTTGAACACTGATCAAGCTGCAGGGATGACATGATCTCGCTGTCGAAGCCCTGCTCTCTCTCTTTTCTCTTCACTCATATATTTGCAGAAATATATAAACACACACATACTGTGTAGACAGACACACACACACACACCCACACACACACACAGGGAACAGTGGGGCCTGGGGACTGTTCTGATGAGGAGCTGTGTTTCCCCGAGCTGACATCATCGTTTTCCCAGAAGGCCATTTGAGTTCAGGTTAGTGTGTGTGCCCTGACAACCGATACCTCTCTTCATCACTACAGTTACACACACACACGCATGCACCGACACACACTCACAGACACACTCTTGTAGGAAATGTGTACCAAAACAAGTGCCCACAGAGAGCATGTGTGTTCTTTGGGTGAGAATGTGTTCAGACGACATGTCTATGGAAGTGTGTGTGGTCACTCTGTACATGGTGGAAACATCAAGCTATCCATGCGTGTGTGTGTGTGCAGGTACAGTAATTGTGTATGTTTCTGCATGTACGTGTGAGTACTAAGGCTGTAACGGTTCACAAAACCAATAGTTCGGTTTGCATGCGTACCGAAACAAAAGCCTTGACTAAACGCTTCAATATGATTACATATATCATTACATCCCTAGTGTATTCATGTGTTTGGATGTATGTATGCGTTTTGTGTGTGTGTATGTGTGCAGGTAGAGTGTGTGGGTGTGTGTGTATGTATGCAGGTATTGTGTGTGGGTGTGTGTGTATGTATGCAGGTATTGTGTGTGGGTGTGTGTGTATGTATGCAGGTATTGTGTGTGTGTGTATGTATGCAGGTATTGTGTGTGTGTGGGTGTACTCACGCTGTAGACGGCAGCGACGCCAGGCTGTGTGGGGAAGATCCTGTCGTCCAGGGAGGGCTGCACGCGCGAGAGCCTGGGGCGCGTCATGTTAAGGAAAATTCTGGAAGGGGGTCAACTTAAGGTCAAAACAGGTCAAATGTGGGAGGGAGGGGGACATGGTGACATCATCAACAGTAGCAACAGACAGTAGGACAGAACAGTCCCACTCCAAAAGGATTCAACAGACCCCAGGACACACCTTGTCATTGCATGAACCATGAAACTAGATTGACAAACCTGCCCATCTAGATGCTCTAGACAAGCACATTTTATTTTCCTTCTTCTTAGGGGTTCGCTACTTCAGAAATTATAGCTTGTCAATTATTTTTGCTATACTTAGAACTTCACAATAGGCTAGCCTAAACTTGCTATCAGCCCCCCTCCCCCACTTCTTCAAATGCCCAATCTACAGAGTACACTTTGTACCTTCACCACACTGCACACGTGTACAGGGGAAAACCAGACATGGACTTCCTGGCTTCTCCAAACCTCCCACACAAAGCTGGGAACGACAGGGAGAAGGAGAGGGAGGGAGAAGGGTAAAAGGAGAGGGAGGGAGGAGAAGGCGGGAGGTAAAAGGAGAGGGAGGGAGGGAGGGAGGGAGGAGAAGGAGGGGAGAGGAGGAGAGAGAGGGAGAAGGAGAGAGGGAGAAGGAGAGAGGGAGAAAGGGAGGGAGAAGGAGAGGTAGTTGGGGGAAGGAGAGAAAGAGAGAGAAAGAGAGAGGAAACTGGACTAAACTCTAAAAATTGAATCTACATTGAATTTATTCAGGAACCAATTGGATAGAAAGGCTGCTGACCAGTCCTTCAACTGGCCGCACAAACTTCAGCCCATTCTTTAACAGCCATGGTGCAGAATGTGGCATATTTCACATACTCTTAAAGTTTAAACTACTATTACTTAACAAACCTACTGATAGTAAACAACAACTGCCAATAAACAAACCTGCAGATAGCAAAGAACTACTGTTAGAAAGCAAACCTACCATTAGCGAACAAGGTTACTCATGGTAAACTAACCTTTGATGATTGAACAAACCTACTGTTAGTGAACAAGGCTTATTAGAGACAGATACATCTATAGGGTGCCTTTCCATATTAGGAGTTTCCAAGAACATGTGACAGGGTGAGGGCTAGGGGAGGTGAGAGTGAGGACAACTCTACAGACTATGGACTCATTTCACCTCCAAGGAGTATCCAGGTACAGACTGCTTTACTGGAAACCAATACAACTAATCTGACAGAGAAAGAGAGAGAGAGTGTGAGAGAGAGAAAGAGAGACAGATTGAACGAGAGAGAAAGAAAGAAAGAGAGGGAGAAAGAGGAGAGGTGGGGTAGAGGAAGGAGAGAGGGAGAAAGCGAGAAAGAGGGGAGAGAGAAAGCAAAAGGGGGAGAGAGAATTTGTAACCTGCTCAGGCAGTTCCCTGTCTATGGAAACTAAGGACAGGCGTACACATACAGGTCACATGATTTCAGGGAAACTCTGTCCTGCACTCCCCTCCTCTTCTCATGAGTTTCCTCCTCAGAGAGTGAGAGAAAGAGAAAGAGAGAGAGAGAATGCGGAAAACAAAAGTGAGAGGGATTACTATGAGAGAGGACACTAAAACAATAAAAAGGATCAAAAGTCAGTGTGTGACGTGTGTATGTGGAGAAAGAAAGAGAAGGGAAATGGGGAAAGGGAAACATTGGAGCAGTGTGGAGCGGAATGCCGGGGGGGCAACAAGTACGTTTCCAGTCTGGGGTCAAAGTTCAACTCCATCCGTATGACACCGGTAGCAAGGGAAATCAATCAGGTGAGACGAGAAACTGACACCCCTGAAATTTGGCAGGAGACCCCATAACTCTGAGTGCAAATCCCATCTGATGCAACTGCTGCCCTATGCTCTGGAAAAGCATAGAAAATGCCTTTGCATGTACAGTGGACACAGTTAAAACATCTGATTGGCTGCCTGATAAGCCTCATTCATGAACAAGTGCGAGTCCATCGATGCATTTATAAATGTAGAGCTCTGACGATCCTGTCTTGTCACAGCTGTTGTATATGAACCTGACCTACTTCTGGGAGACGCAAACCCCTGGCTAATGCTAACCCTTTGCTCCAGAGTCAGGAGATGCTAACCCCTTGCTACAGGCTCAGGAAATGCAACCCCTTGCTAATGCTATCCCCTTGCTACAGGCTCGGGAGATGCTAACCCAATGCTATAATGCTAAAACCTTGCTACAGGCTCGGGAGATGCTAACCCATTGCTCCAGGCTCTGTAGGACAGTTCACTCATCCTGGAGCACAGGGATAACCAAGGCTGACAGCCAGGAGGGGGGCAGGTCTTACTAATTAGTCATTAGCCTAAAAGGGAGAGTGAGAAAGAGAGAAGGGTGGAGGGGGGAGTGTGTGTGTGTGAGAGAGAGAGAAAAAGGGAGGAGGCGGTTGTCATTAAGAGACAGTTAGTTGAGGATTTCTGGAATCCGAAACACTGCGGAGAAGTCAACAGAGCTGAGAGGCAAATATAGAAGAGAGGTAGAAGAAGAGAAGTAGAAGAAGAGAAGTAGAAGAAGAGAGGAAAGGCAGAAGAGGGGAGAGGTTGAAGAGAGGAGAGGCAGCAGAAAAGACAAGAAAAGGTGCCAGGACTCGGCGCTGTAAAGGGTGAACAAGGGCAGTGCCCTGCCCGGAGAGGTTTATTCTGCCAGGTTGGCCGTGATGCCGAACGAGGCCAGAGAGAAGCCTATGGCTCTGACTCACTCAGGCAGACCCCTCCAGGGATCTGACTCACTCAGGCAGACCCCTCCAGGGATACCCTGGCCCGGGTGTATGACGTGCACCCATAACACTCACAACTTTGGCCTCAGCCCTGTCTACACAAAGCCTGCTCTACACCAGTCTCACTCCCTCACTTTCTGAGGCCAAACACTGGGTCACCCACACCCCCTCCCTATATTAGCAACACTGGGTCACCCACACCCCCTCCCTATATTAGCTTAGTCGGCAGACTTCATGTTTCCCCGGTGACCACTCCCTGGCGACAGTAGCTATGCACCCCCCCTCCCTTCCTTGTCACAGCAACAGAGGAGGAGAAGCATGTCATGTCTCAGCCTTGTCCTTAGCTTACTGCAAAGCCACTTATGTGCTAAGTGTGTGTGAGAGGGAGAACGACAGAGAGAAAAAAAGAGAGACATCTGAAAATATACAGGAAAGCAGGTAAAAGTCAAGCTGAATTTTCTGCCGAGTCGTCAAGACGTTTCCCTGAAATCCCAATTTCCTCAACAGTCTGACCCAATGAAAATAAACAACATGTTGTTGTGAACGGTAAAATCGGAACAACTGCCTGCAGTAAAGGAAAATGACTCGAGACTAGGCGATTATGAATACTGATTTCCAAACTATACTTTCTCTTACCTCTGTAGTTTATCATCTCAAAGAAATAATCGTCAATGTTTTGTATCTCTTATTTCTAATCTATTAACTATCCTTCTCTATAACATATAGGTTACTTCTCTCTCTTTGCTCCAGAGTTCAGTCTAGTCTCTTCTCTATAACCTAGTCTCTCTTTTCTCCATAATCTATACTATCTCTGTCTTCTCGACAACCTAATGACTCCTTTGTCCATAATCTATAGTCTGTCTCTCTTCTCTATGATCTATAGTGTTCCTCCCCTCTCTGTCTCTTCTCTCCAGACTTGCCTCTAGGCCCCAGTAGAGCCATCCTGCAGCCTACCTGAGTTCACTGGGTTCAGAGGGGAGGCACAGGAAGTGAGTGGAGACAGGCCATATGGTGCAGACACAAACCCCTTCTCTCCCTCTCCCTACCTCCATCTCCCCCTCTTTCTCTACCCTTCATGCTCACAGCGCTGGGTAAACAGGCAGACCAGCAAGGAGGCCACAAGGCAGCCATGACAGCAGGCAGGCATGCAAGGAACTAGGCATCCATGACAGCAGGCAGGCTGGAGGACAGCATGCAGTATAGCAGGCAGACAGTTATGCTGAGATGGCGCTTTCACTGCAGCACTTGTAGAAGGCCTGGTAAGCTGATGCATTCAAATCTCCGAGTGGATCTCCTTCGAGTCCGTTTATGCTACATCTCCTTCGAGTCTGTTTATGCTACATCTCCTTCGAGTCTGTTTATGCTACATCTCCTTCGAGTCTGTTTATGCTACATCTCCTTCGAGTCTGTTTATGCTACATCTCCTTCGAGTCTGTTTATGCTACATCTCCTTCGAGTCTGTTTATGCTACATCTCCTTCGAGTCTGTTTATGCTACATCTCCTTCGAGTCTGTTTATGCTACATCTCCTTCGAGTCTGTTTATGCTACATCTCCTTCGAGTCTGTTTATGCTACATCTCCTTCGAGTCTGTTTATGCTACATCTCTTTCTTGTCTGTTTATGCTACATCTCCTTCGAGTCTGTTTATGCTACATCTTCGAAAATCTGCTAAAGGTTTGTTGGGAAGTCCTGGCTTCCGCACAGACAACAGAAGTTAACCTCGTAGACCACCACAATAGGTTCCATCTTGCGCGTTATCCTTCAGGGCCCGAAAGCACCACGCTTACCACACATATCAGCTGACTGCATGAAATATTAATCGCAGTGATATCACAGCTGTCAATCCATCCAGGCGGAGCTCTGCCAACCCCCTCCCCCCCAAAAAAACAAACAAACAGCCAGAGCAGGGTTGAATGGAGACAAGTCCCTGGCTGTTTCTCCCTGCAGTAAGGCAGACCTGTGCTGGCTGCCTGTCTGACTGGCTGCCAACTCAGCAGTTTATTTATAACCCTAACAGTGAGTGTGCTTATGAGAACATCTCACCGTATAGCCCGGCCTGGTCTAGCTGGCACGCAGCTGTCCTCCCCAGCAGGGCTGTGTAGCACTACGTGACCCTCCAGCTGGCTACATACCGTGTTATCTAACGACCCAGCACTTCAGGTCACCTACAGTCCTATGTCTGTCTTCCCTCCTCACGGCAGGCAGAGTGGACGCAAATAGGGCAGGTGTTAGGGTTGCTAGACCCTGGACTGTTAGGGTGCATTTTCAAAACAAGCTCTGTTTAACCCTCGTGCTGCCTTCGGGTCACATGACCCAAAGGTTCATAACGAACCATCATTGTGTTTACCCAATTTTACCCAATACAAAAACAAATAAAAATACTTTTCTTTTAACCTTCGCAATGTGGGGGGTCTGAGACAGCCCGACGGTTAAAAGAAAATGCTTCACTTTGTTTTTGTATGCGGTAAAGTTGTCGCAATACGACGGTGGGTCACAATGACTGATGGGTCAGAACGACCCGAGGAGAACACAAGGGTTAATGGCCTACAGGTTTGCTATTAAAAAGGTGGGCAAAATAGAGGGATGGGAAACAAGGTGACAAGACATTTTGAAATGGGAGAACTCTGCTTAATCAACCAGCCACACATACCTGCCATCCAGTCAATCATCCATCCAACTAGTCATCCATCCATCTAGCCAACCAGTCATCCATACTGGTTGGCTACTGTTTCGACATTTAAAATTAGGTTAAAAACGTTATTGTTTAGTCAATTCTACGACTGTTAAAGGTAAGTATGTTACTAGTTGGAGGCAACGGGGGACGGGTTGTTTCCATCCTTATTCTATAAGTATAACTTATTTTAAAGTTCTCTTCCCCTGGAACAGATTTCATGTTCCAAATGAGGGGGGCTGTCGCTGTCTTGGTGTGTGGGATTGCATCAAATTCCCCTTTTTTGCTCTGTTAAATTGCTGCACCAGTCCACACTTGACCGGTGGGGATCTCATTCTATTATGACTGTAACTGTTAGCTGCTCCTGGCATTCTCTAATCCCTGCTCTCCTCTCTCTGTCCCCCCCCACACACATCCCTTGTGGTGTGGGGGGTTTGAGTTGTCAGCACCTGCCTGGTCGTCGGTCAGCCAACGCTGGACCTGGTCACGAGTCTCCCGGTCCTGTCCTACATCTATAAAGTTGAACAATGGATTTTGGTGTTCGACACTGTATGACTACGTTTAGCCTGTGTTCTGCTCCTCTCTCTCACCAACCGTCTCTGGAGGAGGGGATCCCTCTCTGAATTGCTCCTCCCAAGGTTTCTTCCATTTTTTTTCTCCTGTTGAGAGTTTTTTGGGAGTTTTTCCTTGTCTTCGTTGAGGGTTTAGGTTGGTTGAGGGGCAGTTCTATGGGCGTATGTGAAGCCCTCTGTGACATGCTTGCGTGTAAAAAGGGCTATACAAATAAATTTGATTTGATTTGATCCATCCATCTAGCCAACCATCCATCCAACCATCCATCTAGCCAACCAGTCCTCCATCCATCCAGCCAAGCAGGCAGCAGGGTGAGTGGGGGTGAGGGGTAGGGATGAAGGAGGGGGGTAAGGCTGGGTGACCTGGGTCTTTGTTAGCAGGCGGTGGGAAGCGCTGCCTTGGCCCCCTGGCTCTGAATGCTGAGCAGCCCTGCCATTGTCAGCAAGTGTAGGAGCAGCAGCAGCCACGGTCGCATGCGCCCACTGTCTCTCTGGCAACCAAGGGCAGCAATGACCCCCCCCCCACAACACCCTCCTCAAACACACATACACTTTCTCTCACAGTCTCCATATCTCAACACACATACAGGCATCGATCACACTCTCTCTCTCACTCACACACACACAAACACAGCCTCCCGTCTCTCACACAGACACATACACTCTCTTTGACGTGCGCACACACTGGGAATTCCCATCCCGTGGAAGCGGTAGGCAGATGGAGGCATAACACACTCCCACATCCTTGACCTCAGCTAATGAGTGAGGACGACAGAAAGCAGACAATATAACACTCATGTGTGGATGCTACATCATCTGACGTACACGTCTGGTAGGTCACATGACAGTTACAAAAACCACGGCCGTACTATGCAATGTAATAAATTAAGTGATATTCGATGTGCAACAGCGCACGTGTAGTGGTCTTGAAAATCGTTCTCTCATGGGAGTAAAAGGAACTGTAGTGCTGTTGGTGTACAGTAGTGACAACACAGCAATGGCCAATTACTAATGAAATCCTGTATATAACCCTCTTCTCCTCGCATTCTTTGAAACACTGACACAGCTATTTCGTAATAACCATAACTAGAAAACCCTGTGTTATGCCGTTTAGCCCTAAAAGGCATCCTAGCAAACAGCTGCAAACTATCTGCTACACGGACGGGACATGGTCTGAGCGTGTGCCCCTGTCATCACATACACAACACCATGAGGGGATAGGATCCGTCGACTTGTGAAGCGGTTTCACCATTGCACAAGCAGCTTGATCCAAGGTAAATCAGGACTGAGGGACTATGACTGGGGGTGGGGGGTGCAGGGGTCAGAGCCAAATAAACACACTCAGGTAGCCTCACAGATGTCTGTCACAAATGGGCAAACACTGGAACACGCCCAGATCCAGAGCTAGCTTCCACAGAAACAGCTCCAGCTTTCCAAGCGCACACACGTACGCACTCACACCTTCTCACAGGCTGCCATTAGCAGAAGCAGGAAACTAAGTCAACTTAATCCTCTCACACAACGGCCAACCAAGCCCTGCTGTAAATAAAACAGGAGATGACATAACTATGCCGTCACAGACTGACTGGCATCTAACCAGAGGAGAGGAGCCTTGTGCCATGAATCACATTATTATATAGCCTGTTATAAATATATACTGTTTATACAATTATCACATAAGGATGCTGTGTAACACAGAGCATTAACGTATGGCTACTAATCCACAGACACACAACTACACCTACTATATTGTCACAATATCCAGGAGGTGGAGCCAATAGGCCTAACATGTATTGAAACCATATTCATCATAAAAAGCTGCAGATTGCCATAATCCCATGATTCGCACAGACAGCCAGTGGGTGATATTGTTGGCTAACGAATACAAACCGTTACAGCAAACAAACTAAGGCATGGTTCAGACCAGATCGTGTCCTAAAAAGATATCATTTCAACTAAACATACTATAGGTCCTATACATTAGTTATAGTATAGGAGAACGTCTGACTCATTCACCTGTATTGATATGGAAATGCTTCTGCTGCCCACCCCCACCCATAGTAACACTATCCCAAGGCATTAGCCTCACTTGCAACCAGCTAATGGCTGATCTAATTATCCAGGATTTAGAGCTGATCATAAATGTGTGTAGTAGTTAATGTAATGGTAACAATTACTTGACACTTCTTGAAGTAGTAGCATCATAGTAGTTTTTATGCACTAATTCCATACTATTGTACCTATGCACTAATTCCATACCAGGAGCCTAAGCATTGAGTTGGTGAATAGCTATCAGAGCAGGAGAGATAGTTATCTTATAACGTATGTTGGTAGTGGATAAAATAATGATTGTTGGCTGAACAACTTATTAAAGATTTAAACTATCTCACGTATCAAGCAAATATGAAGCAACCATTGAACACTTATCAGTATAAATATGTAGGCAAACATTATTATTATTATATCAAAGCCGAGAAAAATGCAACACTTCCCTTATTGTACATAACATTTCAATGTGACACGTTAAATCAAAACATGATCGTAATGACTGGTTGGTGTCAAGCGCCATGTACTGTGCCGCTGTCAAAACCACGGGCTTGAAAATGCCGGTGCTTCACCGGCTGTCATCTTGTATGCTGGCTATTTAAGGCCTAATCTTAGCAGGTGTCTCGGTGCTATACAACTTGCGATCTACAAGAAATCAAGACATGCAGCCGTGAAAAATGAAGACATGACATTTCCCTTGGGTTGTTAGTTAAATATTTGATTTCAATGGGACAACACGGGGTTCATGTCGCAAGCTATGACACCCCGACAAAACTTGCTCATGCTTTTCTGCTGATTGCGACGTGACTAGACCTAGTCGCTAGAAATACGAACAAGATATAAGCTACTGACTAGCACTAGCGTTAGCTAGTAGATCCAAAAACCGGCAGCGAACAAAGCCGTGGCTAGGAGCTAGCGGTGCTAATGACCCATTCCATTAGGACATGATCAGTCTCGTCGAACTTGCTAAATCGTCATACACAATTAGATATTACAAGCAAAGTAGGCCCTGTCTATGTAACCTAAAAGGATCTCAAAATCGGATGTGATTTAATATCAGCTATGTCGATAACGAAGCTGCCGGGTAAATCTAAAGGTAACCAATTAAGCTAACAGTGGTCGCTAGTAGCAGCTAGCTACTAGCCATTGTCCCCTCCCTGCTGACTACGAAACATCACTCGCATCACCCACAATCCAACCCCCAAATTCTCCGAAATGTGTTAAATAATTCCGTCACAATCCGACAATTAACTTAACATGATTTGAGTGAAAAGGGCATCATTGTCCATGAAGGATACTGAGGAGGCGGCACAGCGGTCGGCTGAGGAGCGGTCGGGGCTCCCGGCGGTAAAGACACGGAGGTTAGGGTACCCCGCAGTTGGCTCGACGGAGACGGGCCGGTTCCAGTTCCACTTACTGCGACAGTGGCGGATTTTGGGACTACTTTCGGCGGCAAACTCATTGCAAAAAAATAAACAAAAGAAAATAATACACTAATAAATACTGATGCAAACAAAGTCTAGCTTGCATACATATAGCAAGCGTTTGGAAATGTTGAAGCAGGCCGCAACCCCCTTTTCCGAACTGGGATAGCTTGCTAGCTCGTATAGCAGCAGAAATGCCTTTTTCATGGAAAGTCGCCGTTCGGATCTGTGGTGCTATTCATGGTGGGAGGTTTGCCTCCCTTGCCCGTCCGGGACCTCTGCGGATCCGGTTCGGTTCAGATCTTCAAATGAATATTGCCGGTATCTTGCCTGCTTCAGTTATTTAACATTTGCTCTGAGCAAAAGATATTTCTATAATAATTTTCCTAACGGAGTGGGGAGACTTCATCAACATGGCGATGCGGCCGCTTCCAGCAGTCCGGCAGGACAGACTATTCGGTAATTCTCGGCCAATTACGGATAGGCTCGGCTTACCAAAGGCTACCTCATTATTTTCCATGAACGTGCATTGCTTCACTTTAATGTCAAAATTGACGTGAAGAATTAACATTCCACTTACTTTACAAGAAACGAAACCGGTAGTATCACCATTTATAATTGAGAAATAATACTGTCGTAAGGCAAACACCACCACATCCTGCACTTCCTTTCAATGCTGCTTTCAATCATACTTTACAATAATGCAGTGTAAAATTCCTTATCTTAATTATTTTACTGGAAAATCTATGCTATTTTATTTAATCCGATAAACAAAACTCGACATAAGTTTGTGACAACCTATATTATATGGTATTAGACGTTATCTGGTTAAATCAGATCACAAGTTTTGTATCTAAATGTATGCAGCGATCCCTTGTGTCCAACACAGCACATTACACCCCCTCTTTAGAACCCTCGACAAAATGACACATTAGTAAAAGCCTTACTTAAAAAAACAAAAACTCGTTCAGATTACACACGTTTATTGGACTAAAAAGATGTATGGCACAAGAAATCAGTGCTAACATTATGCATGTGCATGACCGAACAACTAAAGTGTTAAAACAACACTGTCGAATTGCTTAAAAATATGTATCATTCAATAATCTTGATAGAGTTGACACCATGCTGCCAATTAATGCATATATTTTCATGTTTTTATGAATATATAAACACAGTGGTTGGTCTACAGTAGGTTAACTGTACTTAGGAGAATATGTGTAAAGGACTAACAGTCAACTTTTTCTTCCTCTAGGATCTCACATTTCTGACATTATCTGTTGTGTGTTTAGACATTAGCATAATTATTGAAGAGTGCCAGAAGAATTATATGGCTTTGAAGGATTTCAGGTGTTCCTTTTCTCACCCAAAGATTGAATGTTATTGGATGTTATTATTGGTAGAATAAAGCAACTTGCAGATTATACGCCGGGAACATGGTTTCAGACAGACAGGGCTGCAATAGTATGTATAGCTTAATGATCATTTGTCATAAAAACGGATGATGATGGAATATATAATAGAATTCACAAAAATGTACGATAGCCCAAAAAACAAACAAAAAATACAGAAAATAAATATCACTTTCCGTAAGAAAATATAAGCATATTAAGCTAAATCTTTTGTCGCAAAATATTATTGAACAAAATACAAAATATCTTTCCCTTTTTTTCTTTTACAACCATTCTTTTGGTTTCCAGTGTCAAAATCATCCCTCCCTCATTTGATCCTTTAGAAACAAGTCCTCCACTCCTGTTAACCCTTGTGTTATCTTCGGGTCATTCTGACCCATCAGTCATTGTGACCCACCGTCGTATTGCGACAGATTTACCGCATACAAAGACAAAGTGAAGCATTTTCTTTTAACCGTTGGGCTGTCTCAGACCCCCCACATTGCAAAGGTTAAAAGAAAATTATTTTAATTTGTTTTTGTAAAATTGGGTAAACACAACGATGGTTCGTTATGAACCTTTGGGTCATGTGACCCGAAGGCAGCACGAGGGTTAAGTAACAAGCTTTTTTCTAAAACTCTTTGTCACAGTGACAGGAGTTAGGGTGAGTGTGTGTGTGGGGGTCTTAACCCTTGTGTTCTCCTCGGGTCGTTCTGACCCATCAGTCATTGTGACCCACCGTCGTATTGCGACAACTTTACCGCATACAAAAACAAAGTGAAGCATTTTCTTTTAACCGTCGGGCTGTCTCAGACCCCCCACATTGCGAAGGTTAAAAGAAAAGTATTTTTATTTGTTTTTGTATTGGGTAAAATTGGGTAAACACAATGATGGTTCGTTATGAACCTTTGGGTCATGTGACCCGAAGGCAGCACGAGGGTTAAAGTCCAACTTCAGTCCACACAAGGCACAGGGTGTTGTGGTTTGGAACCTGAGAGGGATCGGTTTGTGTTTCAGTGGTTTGGAGACCAGAGCTCTCCTTTCGGGATACTACGCCAGGTCTAACTTCCAGGCTAACTTTCATATGCTTGTGCATAAAAGGTCCATATACTGAAGGTCCCAATCTACCACCCATCAGACCAGTCAGTCCAGCTAAGAGCAGGGTATCACCAGAGCTCACACTTGTGTTGGGGGTTCATGGGGGTGTTGGCTTTGCAGCCGAAATGCTTGGAGAACTCATGCGAATTGGAGACGGTGCCGATGACCCGGAACCTGGACGGACTGTGTGGATCTGTGATGACCCCCTCGTGGGAACTCTCCGGAGTGCGGACGGAGCACCACACCTGCACATACCAGGCAGAAGCAGACCAGGTGACCACAAGAAGACACGTCACAGCAGGGTGTTCAGACAAGCAGGCATCAGAACACGGGGGGGGGGGGGGGGGGGGGGGGGGGGGGGGGGGGGAGGTGAAAATGGGGAAGTTGGTCAGTCAGAAAAGGGCATATTAAGCCGCTGAGGCCGCCGGAGCTACGTACCTGAGCAAACCCGATGAAGAAAAGCTGATGGTTGGTCATCCCCAGAGCTGGCAGGGTGGGCTCCTCACCATTCTTCTCAATCCAGTTCACGTAAGCCTTCACAGTGACAGAGCCTCTCGTTACACACGCCATCATCATCCTCCTCTTCCCCCCGCCCCTGTCCTCACGGAGCTCCTCCCTCCGCACCTCTCCTCACGGAGCTGAGAGCCCGCAACTAAACAAAACAACCCAGGCGAGCCTCTCTCTTCACCCTCTCCACTCCCTCTCTGTCTCCTTTACTCCCCCGTCCACCACCCAGGGTTCACCTAGGTCCCCTTCCTCCCCACATACTCTGCTCATCTGCTCCGTAACCTATGACTTTTCCTTAGACGGAAAGAATGTGTGAGCTGCCACACGGTGGACGAGGCTGACTGGCCCCCTCGCTGACACCTGTTGCGTTTCCAGAGAGGTAGGCCGGCCTTCTTTTCCACTGAAGATTACAGGCGTGACCCACCATAACCCAAACCCAGGGCATGGGAAACAAGCAGCGACAAGCAGATCGAGAAACACGGTTTCACCTCAGGTGGGGGTTGAGCCATCGAAAGAACACGGTGTCTATCTGCTTACCTTCAGGGGGCTTGTCAATACGTTCGAGGAAAACATTTCACACCATGAATGGCATGAACTCCGCATGAACGCAGCACAGATTGTGCTAGACACACCCTATGGCCCTGCATTACGTGGCTGGGAAGTATGCTGTCTAATATAACCTAAAGGGGGGGGGGTTTGTTTGTGTTTGTGCACAGCGTTTAGCCGCAGACCAAAAGGTGACAGGTTCAAATCACACCCCGTGCTCTGTATCCATGTGGATGTAAGCCCAAAAGGCCAAATAAATGCATTTTGATATAAATAAAAGTTGTGTTGGGTCGGACTGGCACGGACCTTATAGGCAGCCTTCAGCCCTCCGTTATCGGCGATGTTCTCCCCCAGGGTGTGTTTTCCGTTGAGCGGTTCCTTGTTGATGCTGTAGTTGCTGTACTGCTCCACCATGCACTGAGTCTGCTGCTTGAAGGCCTCCACAGACGAGTTCTTCCACCAGGAGCGCAGGTTCCCGTCCTTGTCGTACTCCCTCCCTGTCACATCCAACAGAGTGTCATCTCTCATCTGCAACACCTAAACTAGGGGTTGGGGTTGGGGTGCTGGGGGATGGAGGATGTTGTGCTGGGCAGAGAGACACTCAAATCACCTCAGCTACTCAAGACAGTTTGAAATGAGTATCTTGTCCCCCGCCAGAATAGGTGCATGTCTCTTCTTATGTCTCTTGTATCGAACAAATACAGAATATTTACCTTGGTCGTCAAATGCGTGGGTCAGCTCGTGACCCATGACAACGCCAATCCCCCCGAAGTTCAGGGCTCTAGGGGACAAGATTTAAGGGGGAACATTACAGCTATGAAGTTGTTTCTGAACAAATTCTACTGGCTAAATAACGACACCAGTTAACTACCAGTTGTTCTTGCACGGCTGTTGTGTTGGGTCTTGTCTTTGCACTCAACTTTTTCTGCCACTGTAAATACCACTGGCAACATTAGAGTGTTGGGATGCTGGTATATGTCAGGGCAGTGTGCAAGCACCTCTACAGTCATCTGCCTCACAATTAGACATGTCTTAACTGAAGGTAGGGGGGGTAGGGGGAGAGAGGGAGGGAGGAGGGGACTTACTTGGGCCACGCACGGCTGTAGAAGGGAGCCTGGAGGATCCCTGCAGGCAGAACCATCTCATTCTTGGTGGGGTTGTAGTAAGCGTTCACCGTGGGCGGGGTCATGCTCCACCTGCACGACAGGAAGTCAACAAGGGATATCAGGGGTCAGAAAGGACAGGGAGGAGGTGGGTCAGAAGGAGAACAGGGGGAGAGCATGACAAGGGCTGTTCTCCAGTCCATTCAGACACACTGAGAACCTAGAACAGACCATTCCCCAGTCCAGTCAGAAACACTGAGTGCCCTGACTACAACATATCGCTGGCTAAGGATCAATTCAAACGGGGGAAGTGGACTGCTGGGGAACGGTTCAGGATGCCGGCAGAGTTTCGTTGAGTCAGCAACAATCCTCATCAACGCAGCTGAAGTTTTCTCCAGAGAGAGAGACGATGAACAAAGGGAGGGATGGAATGAGGGAGTTGTGGAAAAAGCGGGAAGGAGGAAGGGGGGGAAGAAATGAGGGAGGCTGAGGGAGAGGGAGGGATGGATGGATGGACAGAGGGAAGGGAGGGGAGGGTTTCAGTAACTCACTGGTCTCTGTTGGGAGTTTTCCTTAGCTGGTCACTTGTCACTCTGGCTGAGAAGTTGTAGTACTGCATGACATTCTGGAAATAAAGATCCGACACCACCTCGAACTGAGGGAGAGGGAGAGAGACACAAAGAAAGTGAGACAGGCAGGCAGGGAGGGAGAGGAGAGGTGTGTGTGTGTGTGTGTGACATAAATATTGACAATGAAAAATGGGGATAGGAAGCATGCACTAAGTCAGATGACAGGTAACTGCAGAGGCACACATGTTCAACAACAGGTTATCCACCTAATTTACCTACATCATTGAACACTTTGTCCAGCTCCTTGGCGTCCATTATGAACTTTGGGTATCCGACCATGTTGTAAATGGCATCAGCCTGTGAGGGAACACAAGAGGTGGAAGGGAACGGAATGTAATTTCCAACACCAGGTGGCACTACAGGGTCACAGCAAATTAACCAGTCGGCTATTTCCTGTATTTGACAACCTCTTCTGAAATATTTAAAATGCTTACACCCTAATTGCATTCCCTACGCTATTAACATGCATTCATTCTCATGACACTGGGGGACATGTTTTTATAGTACAAATGGCATTGTTTTGAGAAGATCGCATGGATGATATCATATATCATTTGTATCAAGCTTGTATCAACAAGATTAATGTAGCAGAGACAGACAGTAATGGGGTTTGACGTCCCAGTTGTGATGGAACTGTGGGCTATTGAGATGAACCACAGCCATGTAAACAGTTTGAGGACATGGCATTCATAGCAAGTCTCTCACCTTCTCTTTGGCTGCCTTTTTAGTCTCCGGGTCCATCCAGCTGACGTACTTCAGACTGTCCTCAAATGCCCACTTGATTTCTGAGACCATGTTTTCTGCCTGACACGCGCACACACACACACGCACAAAGGACACACACAGGCTTATCAGTACAATTCGCACCCAGGGGTATGTTATACAAATAGAAACGACAGTTCTATCATAGTATATCTGTGGGTGCAGACCCCACCTGGGACTTGCCACAGTGTGTGTGTATGAGTACGAATGTGTGTGTGTGTGTGTGTACTTCAAGGCACTTACAATGGCCTTGCTGTCCTCTGCGAAGGTGGATTTGACAAACAAGGCCCCCAGAGCGAAGCCCAGAGCACTGTCGGTATCACTGACACACAGCTTCCAGCGAGGGGTGCAGCTCTGCAACACACACACATACACACACATTAGGAACTTGTGGGGAAAATGCGTCTCTTCAACAACCACACCATCATCAACAACAACACACACTAGGAACTGTGGATTAGAACTAGATTGAAATACTGCTTTTCATCCCACTGAGAGGTGAGAGAACTCTACTGACAGATACAATCACAACGCAGAGTCGGAGAAATAGGAGCCGGAGAAATGTAACTATACAGAGGCAGAGAAAGGACCGCAGAGAGGGAAGAAAATGAACCATACGGCGTCAGAGAAACCAGCAGACAAGAGAGGGTTGTGGCTTTGCAAAGCCTCTCTGAGGCCTGAAGGTCATATCATTCCATTCTATTGAAAGAAAGGGAGGGAGGGAGCGTGAGAGAGAGAGAGAGAGAGGAACACTACATTATATTTCATGTGGCACAAAGTCAGCTAGGTGACCCCTTAGTGCTCTGAGGAAGACAGGCAGTAAATACAGGACCGACCTTACGACCCCTAGCCAGCCCCTCAGCTAGGGTCTGAGCTCACGGCACGTGATAGTTTCAGAGGTAGTTTAGATCAGCAGTAACAATGTAAAATTCTTGCAGTAAAAAACATAATATATATCAGATCTACCATCAGAATCACCACCAGAACCATTATCAGAACCATCATTAGAACAGCTTTTAGAACCACCAAACCACCGTCAGAACCACTTCCAGATCTTCCATTAGAAATATCATCCAAACTACTTTTAGACCCACTATTAAACCACCATGAGAGCCCCCATTAATCATGACCGTCCTTAGCCAGTGAGGCTGTGTGACAGAGTAGCTGCAGGCAAGGACAGTCTGCATCAGGAATGTCATGGTGTGAAGTTTCATCTTATTCTCCCAAACGTGTAGGACACCCTGTTCGTCTTGACGTTTGGAAAATCAGCATGAAAACTCTGCCCAGAGACAAGTCCTCTGCTCATCTGTTCTCTTCTGTTTGTCTTTAAGAAACCCATGACCTCCTGACTCTCCCTCGGAGACACAGATGCTCCTTCGTCTCGGTGTGTGTGTGTCTGAGTGTGTGTCTGTGTGTCTGTCTGTCTGTGTGTGAGTGTGTGTCTGTGTGTCTGTGTGTGTCTGTGAGTGTGCATGTCAGTGTCCGTGTCTGTGTGTCTGTGTGATGTGTGCGTGTCTGAGTGTGTGTGTGTGCGTCAGGAGAGATTGTGTTCCTTTCCAAAGGGCTGACTGTTGTTTTTGTGAGACTCCCAGAGATGGCCAACAACAGGACTCCTCTCCCACCCACCCACCCACCCACCCACCCACCCACCATCTCGCTTTCACAGGCCCTCCTTCCCAACTGTGGAGATCCAGTCCCCAAGCTGAGAGCATGCTGGGGGAGGGAGGGGGGCAGACGCCTGAGGGAGTGGGTTGAAGACAGGATGGGGCGGGGAGGGGGGGGAGGGGCAGAGAGGAAGCAGGGACAGATAAAGAAAAGACAACAGAGATGAACGGGTACTGGATGTGGAAGCTAGGAGGGTCTGGAAAACACACACACATATACACACAACCAAACAGCCATACATGCACACACACACACATACACACACACACACACAGGCTATCCAAGCCACAGCTCCTTCCTTGGTATGTTATTACAGTTTGACCCCAGTGAAAAACAAGGCAGAGGAACAGGATCCTGCTCAGATAAGAGCTTGGTTCAGCACAGCAGCCAGACTCTGCTCTCTTTAACACCAGCCTAGTGGTGGTAGGGAGCCTGGCTATCAGTGTCTTCACTGTCAGATCTGTCTCACTACATTCACCCTCCATGCCCTGGACTAGACAGTACACAAGCAAAGTTTTATAACTTGACATTGTACTTTACAGTCACTTTGAGTGTAAAGTACAGGCGCTAATGACCTTTTATCAGCGCTATATGCAAATCCACTGTCGGTTAAATGACGGTCGTAGAAGCTGGAAGAGCGGCTACTCCTCTTATGGAAATGATCTGTGAAGCACCCTTGCTTGTATCTTATTGGCCCGCTGCTAGTTTGGCCTGATTACGATTGGACGGGACGGTGACCTCCGTGTCTCACCTTCTTGGTGCCGTACATGACCTCAAAGAAGCGTTGCTCGGCATCCTGGAAGCGCTGGTCCAAGATGGACACCATCTTCCTCACCACCTTCATCATCATGTAGTTGTTGAGGAGGCTGCACAGGGAGAAGGGTCAGGTGAAAATACCGCCTGGCAAGTTCACACATTTTAGATGCAAGACAAATGAATACATAAAACACAGTATGTTGTTAAAGATTAACTACTCCGTCGGTAAGACTCGCAAGTTCACACTTCAGATTTGATGTACATGTATTCTGTGCTAATGTGTGCTAATATGTATCAATAATACATAGGTAAACACAATATGTGGTTAAAAAGTTGCTACACACCCCAATTTCAGCCTTGGCCAACCCCGGCATATTTTCAGAAAATGCTTTCTCGTGAAATGTTGTGGTTAGGGGATTTTTTGACTTTTGCCAAATTCTCAAATTGAAACATGAACTTGGCCAATGAATCACCCACAACCCCTCCCTGAAGTACATTAGAGTTCCCCAAAAGGTCCTACGTCACAAAAAGATAAAAATATTATTAACCACAAGGGGCCAAAAGATCCAGCCTACCACAAAATAATCCAAAATGAGTTGGAATCAAGACCAGGATTGCTTAACGTATCTGCGCAAGAGTACTACCCATACGCATTTAACTCCCAAAATAGTTTTTTGGCCTATTTTCAATAGAATCTGAATTGTGTTCATTTTCAGTATCTCTCTGTAACTGACTGGGAGGGTTGTCATGGAGATAGTTGTTGAGGAGGACTGGAGCGTTGTGAGAGTCTGACCTCTTGTTGGTGATGATGATGAGGTCGGACACCTTCTGGAGATAATCCTTGGCATACACCACCACGGGCTCCGAGTCGTTGAGGACCACAGGGGAAAACACGTCTGTCAGGTAGGGCATCCAGTCCACCGCGGGTGCCAGAGTCTGAACACACACACGCGCACACACACACACACACACCAACAAACGACATACACAGCCGTGTGTGACATGCGGCACACACAGCCACACCAGATGTAAGGTTGATCAGAGAGTTGAACCTGTTGTGTATGAGACAGTTGTAACTGACGAGATATGTACTTTAGCTAGTAATCTGTATATCTGTCAAACAGACCAGCCAGCCTGCTAACCTGCTAGCCAGCCAGTCGGCCAACAGGCCAGTCATCCAGCCAGCCAGCAAACAGGCCAGCCAGCCAGCCATTCTCCTGATCCAGCTTACCGCCAGCTCCTTGGCCTGCATCTTGTGGTAGATGAGCTCTTCATCCCTCCTCTCCTCCTGAGGAACAGTGATGTTAGCCAGGCTGGTCTCAAAGTCCACAATCTCCTGCATCAACGACCGCGACGTCTCCTCAGAGCCCCCCAGAAGGACCCCCAGCTCTACCAGGAAGTCCAGGTAGGCACTCAGATACTGCAGAGACCAGCCAGCCAGGCAACCAGCCAGGCAACCAGCCAGGAAGGCAGAGAAGGAACACACAGAGTTCAATTAGACAAACAATACTGTGTGTGCTTGGAAAATACTGAACGCTACAGTACACTAACAGTTTCTGCCGCAGGGGCTAGCCGTGTGCTATCTATATATTATTTCTTAATTTTCTGGCCAAGTGGGGGTTTGTTGTTAAGCGCCCCTGGATATTCTAAACGAAACAAAGAACCGCTCAGGTTTCGTTGTGTCAACAGCACGCCACTTAATACTCTCATTTGATGTTCTATCCCGGAGCCTTGGGCCTGGGTCAGGCCAAACCTCATCGTCCAATCCGTGCAAGCCAACACTGCAGCAGCCTCAAAGTGTCCTACCTTTTGATTAGCTGTCTTGTTGAGGTAGTAGTCCCTGGAAGGTAGCCCCAGCCCAGACTGATCCACCTGGCGTTGAGAGGAACACATGACCACCAGTTCACACCCTGCTAAGATGTCTCTACACACTAACATTTCAAATCCAATCGAGTGTTATTTACATAGCCCTTTTCACAAGCATTGTCACAGTGGGGTTCACGAATGCCCATAGAACCGCACCTAAACCAACCTAAAAGGAGGAGCAATTTAGTGAGGCATCCCCTCCTCCAGAGACTGAGAGGTACATACATGTATACATGTATCGTGTATACATGTATATATGTACTCGTGAAATGTATACACATGTATACATGTACATACATGTATACATGTGATTAATTTAGCAGGAGCTTTTAGCACAGCAGGAAAGTACAGCAGATGATCAGAAGTGCATATCTCTAACAGTGTTTCAGTGGTCAGAATCAATGAACGGTCTGTATTTACTAGCCACATAGTATCCACACTACTCAGCTACCAGCACATGCTCTCTGCACCCCCTCAGCAGGTATATGGTGTCTTCTCATTGGTAGGTTCATGTCACATGATGACACCTTATAAAGAAACAAGGTTCTGTGAAAACCAATTCTGACCTGAATGATGTTGCTGTTGGAGCTCTTGGAGTCGGTACTGACGAAGACTGTGAAGAAGGGCGAGGTGCGGTAGTTTGCGGACACCTTTCGGAGAACCTCCTGGAAGTTATCCTTGTGCCATTGACTGGTCAGGGCCCAGCCACCTGTCTGGGGGGAACAGCAGGGGGATCACACGGTTACCGATGAAGAGAACACTCTGAAGTATTCTATTCCGCCCCTTATTACATTACTCCTCTATCTCTATCACTCATTCACTCCCTCACCCTCCCTCCATCTCTCCTTCACCTTATTTCCATCTCTATCGGCCTCCTCCCTCCCTCCATCCATGTCCCTCAATTTCTATTGGCCTCCCTCCGTATCTATTAGCCTCCTCCCTGCCTCACCCTCCTTCCATTTCTATCAGTTCCACCTCCCCTCCCCCCCATCCCGAGAATGCTAAAAATATCCCAGCTACGTGTCTACGACTAGCCGTCTCCCAGCCGGCTGTGGAGCTGAGCCCACCTGATTGATGAGGTCCTGTAGAGGCTGGCCACCCAGCGACTCGATCCTGGCCTCACTCATACAGGCCTGGTAGTAGCGCTGGGCCTTCTCCTCCGCTGTGCTCAGACCCTTCACGGTGGTGTTCTCTGGAGGAACAAGGCACACGCATGCTCATGTCTCCCCCAAAACACAAGCAGCAAACCGTGGCTATTAACTCCAGAAGCTGTGCAGCTCACAGTGCAGCTTACAGTGTGTTGCAGCGTTCTTCCCAATTTGTCAGACTGCCAGTCTGCCAGTCAGCCAGCTGGATAGCCAGCCAGTCAACCAGCAAATCAGTCAGCCAGCCAGCCAGCTAGTTAACCAGCCAGCCAGCTAGTCAACCAGCCAGCCAGTCGACCATCCAGCAAGCCCTTCTCTTAAGCCCAGTGTTAAGGTGTGGCTTAGCGACAGCTGCCTCACCCAGTAGATGCTTCATGACAGCCATGTTGTGCTCCCACAGGTTGCTGAAGGGCCCCCAGCGAGACTTTCCCTCAGGCAGCGGGTTGTTCTTCACCCAGCCCCCGCACGCAAAGTTGTAGAAGTCCTGACAGGGGTCCACGGAGCGGTCCAGCGCCCCCATGACGGTACTCGCCACCATCACGCATGGCTCCGTTAGACACAGGCCAGGGTGGGCTGCAGGTACAGAAACAGGGTGGGGGGGGGGGTGGGACAGGTTAGGAAAGGAAGGGAGAGGTTCATCTCAAGCAGTGGTTCACAAACTGTGGGGAACGACCTTCAGTGTCAAGGGCTACGGTTAGAGTTACTAGATACAGAGATAAGTATCTTCTATTTACTAATAAACTCTATACTCATCTAGAGCATGTATACTATGTAAACTTGATCGGCTTATAATGCGGATGGGGGAGTACATTTTCCGTTTCTGTTTCTTAAGGGAGGTCTGACTGGGAAAGCCTGAAAGGCACTGGTCCAAAGGTCATAGTTCAGATCTCCAAAGGTCCCAGACAATAGCTGATCTCAGCCAACAGGAAGTTAACATTGCATGACTACTCTCCTCGTGGCCTGACTACCACACACACATCACACACTGTACAATATAAACACATCACACACGGCATCTCTCCACCACAGAACCTCACATAAACCTAGGTCTTCATAACTGTCTTTCATACCAGCCTCAACATTTAGTCCCTCGCTTATCACAGGAGACGTTTCAGCGCAAACACAATTAATAACCCACAAGTATGTTTGCATAGGACATCCAAACACCTGCAGGTGGTTTTCCAGCGCCTGGAACGCATCAATCTGTGAAGCTTAGGCCAGGGTAATACGTCAGAGGGAGATCATTCCTATATCTCATTCCTAAATGAGTTCCAGATATAGTCTAGTTCCAGAAAAATAGACAGAAAGTCTGTTCTGAGCAGGCCCATTGGGCTAGTCTCTCTGTTTTTTAGTGAGAGGATACAGCCAAAAACTCATGGCCCGAAGTTCCTTCTGGAACGTTCGGCATCTAGTTCTGTGTGAGTGTGCCTGGGTGGTAATTTACATTTACATTTAGTCATTTAGCAGACGCTCTTATCCAGAGCGACTTACAGTAAGTACAGGGACATTCCCCCGAGGCAAGTAGGGTGAAGTGCCTTGCCCAAGGACACAACGTCAGTTGGCATGACCGGGAATCGAACTGGCAACCTTCGGATTACTAGCCCGACTCCCTCACCGCTCAGCCACCTGACTCCGGTAATGGCAGCATGTGTCGGGAGTAAGTGGAGGGATGTCAGTTCAAGAGCCGGAACTTTGTAAATCTCCACAAGGAGAGGAGGCTTCAACGCTGGAGTGGGAGGAACAGGTTCTGGTCTTGTCAGGGTATTAAAATACAACTCTATTTGGAAAATGACAGCCAGAAAAAAAAAAAAATACCCGAGGATTTGTTGGTATTTCCCACCCAGACAAGCATACACTGACAAGACTTGCAATAAAACAAAACCTGTGTCCTCTGCCCAGAACAAGGGCAACAACCAAAAGATGAAACGCTGGCATGAGAACACTGGAAATGACGGAGCGAACGCGGGACACTAGAATGGAAGAAACAGTTGACTGAAAGCTCATTCTTGCGAAGCATGACGCAGTGTCACGAGGGCCTGCAGACGAACAAAGCTGAATGGCAGGAAGTGGCATTTTGTTTTCCCACTGCAAATTAATCAAGGAAATGAACCCAGACAGAGAAACGCTGGAGGTAACAGTCTGGGTCGATGATCTCCGTGTTCCCATGTATTAGTCTCTCTGACCTAACCTCCTCTTTTATATAACCAGTAGCAGAGGATCAAATGTAACTCAACCCCCGCTTTATGTAATGGTCCCATGGCATAGAAGCTCATTCCTGTTCTGCTTGCTCCCCATTAAAAAGGTGATAATGGCCTAATGTTGGACCTTTTTCTTCACGACTGAAATGACAATCACGGTCAGAATGGTATAGATCCGTGGCAAAGTTGTTTCGCGTGGCCTTGTAGAGGGGATGTTATTGTTGCTTTACTGTGACTGGTAAAGAGAAACCATTCCATGATGCCTACTGCTGTAATACTGTCAGAACTGTGACCTTTTGGGGCTTGATTGTCTGCTGTTGTCATTATACACTGTTTGTGCGTCACTATGGATCGAAGCCTCCGTTCAATGACTACATGTAAATGCAGTGATGGAAGAACAGACAGACGTAAACATAGGCGATTTCTCCGAGGTGTGTCGAGGGAAGGCCGGGCTCTCGCTACACAGCTAGAGTAGAGCAACTATGGCGCTCTGATGCGGCGGGGTCAAAGTTCAAAGGGTCCCAACTCACTCTGTTTGTAGAAGACCCCCGCGGTGATGAGGGAGGAGAACAGGGCCACCGAAAGGGCACACACCAGCACCAGCAACATCTTCTCTGTCCTGCGCTTCTCCACCCAACAGGTCGGGCCACGGCCATGCATCAAGCTTACCTGGAAGAGAGAGAGAGAAACAGAGAGAGAAATAGAGAGAGAAACAGAGAGAGAGAGAGAGAGAGAGAGAGATAAAGACACAGTCAGAGAGTGAAGGAGAAAGAGGGAGAGTCAGAGAGAAACAGAGAAAGGGAGAGAGTCAGAGACAAAGAGAAACAGATAGATAGAGAGATACAGACGGACAGAGAAAGACATATAGAGAGAGACACAGAGAGAGAAACACAGATAGAGAGACAGAGAGAAAGGCAGAGAGACAGAGAGATACATTTGAATATAAAAAACACACTTTTAGTGCACAACCAGAGCATGTAAATCTATCCCTTTGTATCCTTCGCTGTGGGTGCCAATATGTGATTCAAGCTACATATCAAGTGTGCAGAGGTCATCCTGATAATAGTGAAACAGACACACAATAGGTTTGTACCCAGATTTGGTTACAGTTCATAATGGCCTTTTGAAGCTCCTGTCCATAGAGGCCATACATTGTTTCTCTCTCCCAGCTCACCATAAGTAACCTTTAGACAACACCACGAAGCTGCCATAAGACTGTATTGTGTCTCTGACCCAGATAAGAGTCACAGACAAACCCAAATGGCCGTTCAGTGTTGATACACTGTTTTTATGGCCCATCCACACACATGAACAGCATTACTGAGCTGGCAGGTGGGGACAGATAAGGTTAGGAGGAACATAGCACAAACTTGGAGAGTACGTCCACAGGGGAGATAACAGTAACTCTGATATACAAAGTTCTGGTATGGTCTGAGATGTGCCTGATGTGGCCCACTGTTGAATCGTAGAAAACTGGCACTTTATCAAACAATGTGACTGAGCCTTGTAATATGGATTTAGCCCACCCTCCCACCTCCCAGTGTGATTTTAACTAAACCATTTGGAAGCCTTTTCGCCCAGAATCAAATTAACTCATTTAGCTAAGCTGAGAGGTGGGAAGTTAAACAGTGTGAGTCTGGGCATTTCTCGTGCCAGGGCTTTTCCCACATTAATCCTAGAAAACTCAGATGGGTTAGCTCTGTTTGGACTGTTCTCAGAACTGGGTGCTTCACTTCTGCCAAGTCTCCACAGTCCGTCCCAGACAAAAACCACAGAACAATGATGGTCGGTTCGAAATGAGAGTTCTGAATTGTAAGACTTATGGAACCTTTAGTTAGATTGTTGGCCAAACTATCTAAAGAATGAGGTGGAGAGAGAGGAACAGCATTCTCAGGTTGAGCAGAGGTGGGCCATGGAAACACTGATGTCTAATGCATCTGTTCTTTCCAGGACTATTAATTACACACGTATTGTATAGGATGAAAGTGTCTAAATTGCATCTATTATGTCGATTAATAGAGTTAATAGAGTAAACACATCTGCTAAATAAATTCACTTAGCCTATCTAACAGAACACATTAAAGTTCAGAACCCATTATTATACCGTTCCAGTAGTAAGTCTCTGGTCACAACAGCTTGCCTGCTCTCTGCATATTAAAGACAGACACTGTCACCAAAACCATCAAAATAATGATCAGCAGTCTGAAGTTTTGTTAACTAAATGGCCGAGTGTATCACAACATCATACACTGTAAACATTTAAGACTGGCAGTCAACTGGGCGTGTGACAGTTTGTATAGGCTCTCAGACGTGACGCGTGTGTGTGCGTGACAGAGGAGTGTATGTGAGCCAAAGAAGGTGTGTGTGTACCTGCATGGGCGCGGAGGGGTAGATCTCATCGGTGGTGGAGTCCACTAACTCCTCCTCGTCCAACGTAGCTCTCTTATACGTAGACATCTGAAAGGTTAAATGGAGAAAAGACTCTCTCAATGCTTCCATGCTCCCTCGGAGAGGCCGCCACGAGTTTGTGTGTGTGTGCGTTCTTCAGCAGTCTTTGAGAGTCCTGGAAAGGATTTCCACATTGCAATCCATCAATAACAGCCTCTCGAACTCCCCTCTCACAGTCCGTCTTTTTCAGACCAGTAGTTGAGCTCCAAACCAGTGTTTCTTCACCACCCCCCCTCCCCACACCTTCTCTCCCAGGACAACTGCCCTCCAGCCCCTCTCACCAACCCCCCATCGCCTCCTCCTCCTTCCCCCGGGTGGTGTCAAATCCCTCCCTGGAGAAGTCCTTGTGAGGAGATTTTTTTTTCTCCCTTCTCCAGAGGGCTTCCCCTCGTCGTGAGTAGCACTTATCAAGGAAACGTATCGCTGGATCTCACAGCCAATCCACTCGGTTCATACAGAGGATAAAACAAGAAGAGGAACTCGCAAAAAAACTGGAAGTAGCAATGACTGGATCAACTAATGTGAATTTCATTGTAAGGCGGTGTGAGAGTGTGTGTGTATGTGTGTGTGAGTAAGTGTACATGCATTCCAGAGTGGTTTCATTTAGACGTAGGGAGGGAACCTAATTTGGTTGGTTGATGCCCAACCTGCCTGCCATTGGCCAGACTAGAACCGAGGGTGGAGCTTTAGAAACAAACCCCACCCACCCTGCATGCTTTCAGTTGTTGCCTGGGTTACGGTCACCCGATAGGCAAGACAGTCAATTGTTTCTTGCTCTGTCTAACCTCTCACCCAGAGGCACTTCGTGAAATGATCTCCATGGTCACTGGAACCTGAAACAAGACATTACCTATGCTAACGGTATGAGTTAAGAACAGTATGACTTGTTTTGGCTAAGCATGTCTAATTCTGTTAAAGACATTGAAAGAGCTCTTAAAACTCAGAAAAGAATCCAAACAAATCTACTAAGAATCCCTCACTCCTGATGAAGAAAGTGTTTTGTCCGTCTCTTCATAAACGGAGTGACTAAGTTCAGTTGAGTTCTGGATTTTAATACGTATTTATCAATCTGCAGATTGGGAGAGAAAACCAGACCTCTGACAATAAATGACAACACAACACCACGCTTAGGTCTCAATCATGTCTCTCTCTGCTCCGAAAGCCGGAGGACCATCTTTTATAGGGCACAAGAATGTAAACATAGATTGTGACAGTCAGGCAGTAATGACGTTTCAACAGTCTCAGAGAAAGAGATTCACTGCTCCCAACACATGACAACTCTCAGACTAGAGAGTTCATAGTTGGAGCTCTCCTTGTAGTCATGACAAGGAACGTTTAGCCAGTACTTTCTCCTGAACATCTATTAACCCTGACACAGACAAAATACACTCTTATTAATAGCAAGCTTACATGAGAACGTACTAACTAGTATCCAATGACTAGTTCTATTGATTAGTGAATAATGTAAGCACACAGGAAATCCCAATTTCTTCCACACTCCCTTTCCATTTCTACTCCTTCCCCCCGCCTCTCTTTCTCTCCCTCTCTTCTCTCTCGGTCTCTGAACCGCCACAGAAAGTCTTGCTGGGTCTCCACTCCACTCCTTCACAACCTTGTTCTCAGAAAGGGAAGTAAACAGAAACTGCCAAACTCAACTGGTAGCTCTGAGTCTGCTGGCTCTTTAACTCCACAGGACCCTTCATTAACACAGACAGCATCCACACCACTCTACACTGATACAATATAGCTGGCACTGGCCAGCCTCACTATCACGCAAGGAGTGAATTGATAGAGACAGAGAGAAAGAGAGAGTGTGTATGTGTGTGTATGAGAGAGAGAGTCAGAGAGAAACAGAGATAGAAATAGGGACAGAGAGAGATAAAGACAGATCAAAAGGAGAGAGTCTGAGACAAACAGAGAAAGAAAAGAGTCAGAGAAACAGAGAGGGAGATACAAATGCAATACAAGTGGACAGACACAGAGAAGAACAGACAGAGAGAAACAGGGAGAGAGGGACAGGGAGAGAGAGACAGCGAGAGAGGGACAGGGAGAGAAAGACAGGGAGAGAGAGACAGCGAGAGAGAGACAGAGGGAGAGGGAGAGAGACAGAGAGAGAGAGAGAGAGAGAGAGAGAGAGAGAGAGAGAGAGAGAGAGAGAGAGAGAGAGAGAGAGAGAGAGAGAGAGAGAGAGAGAGAGAGAGAGAGAGAGAGAGAGCAAGAGCGAGAGAGACAGAAGGACAGAGAGAGAGACAAGGAGAGAGACACAGAAGGACAGAGAGATAGTGAGAGGGAAAAAGAGAAACGGTAAGAGAGTGAGTGAGTCAGTGAATGAGTAAGTGAATTAGAAAGAACGAGACAGTGAATGAGAGTGAGAGAAAAAGAACACACACACACCTGGCGTTCTGCAGATATGCCTTGGAGTTTGTTCAGACCTCTCACCCTGTAAGGTTGCTGCCTGGGCACATCTATTCTACACCACCTTCACGCTGCTGAGCTGCTGGAGACTAACGTAAACCAGGCTAGTCAACAACCGTGACTCACACCAGTGGCAGAGACATGCCTGGAACCTTCCCCCCAAGGGGGCCCCAGCACAACCAGCATGTGAGGTCATAAAATGGGCATTCCGCAACATCCTATCTGTGATTTCAAACACTGGATGGCTGCCATCACTCTTTCTGCCATCCTGCCTTCAGGGCCTTCCTGGAAGCCTGGAAAAATACGCTACAGGGTCTCTAACTCAGGGTCCTCGCCCGTGCTCTACAGCCTGGCCAGGGAGGTCTGTCCTGGGGCTGCTCACGGCTGCTGGCTCCCTGGCGGCTCCCTGCAGGAGGTCAGGATTCCTGGCTCCCTGGACCCCACTGAGACTGTTCCCTCTGTGCCAGGCTGGAAACCACAAGCATGCATCAGTAATTTGTTACTGATCCTTCGAACCAGATGATTATTTGTGGCCCAGAGGCATTCCATAAGTGTGTGTGTGTGTGTACGTATGTGTGTGTGTTTGTGTGTGTGTGTGTGTAGTTAGAGGAAGGCTATTTGTTTCCTTTATGTTCGGTATTTGTTGTTTCTTCTCGCAACTGAATGAAAATCAGGGAGAAGTAAAGCAAAAACAACAGAGAGAGACAGATGGAAAGAGAGACAGAGAGAGAGCATGAGAGAGAGAGCGAGTGACAGAGAGTGAGATAAAGGCCCAGACCTTCAGCTTCACAAAAATCCTGCTGAGACCAAAACAAGTAGGGCAAAATAAGATAAGAGAGGAGTTGGCCCATTGGCTGAAACTCTCTATTTCTCTCACTCTCTGTCTTATTTGCAGTTTGCTTCTCACTCATGTTCATGTCCTATTGTAAACAAAGATGTATAATAATATAATAATATTAATATAATATAATATAATAATGTCTTCCTCTTTACGCTTCCTTCAGAACAACACTCTGATATTGACTTAGGCCTGGCTGTTGCACAGGAGACAAGTGTTGAGCAACACACTCTGGTTGTGTCCCTGGTTTATCATGGTGACCATACATGGACCAGACAGAACGAACATGCTGAACTATCAGGCTAACAATGGTTGAATTAGTGTTTGGAGGTATAATATGATTATTATCCAACAATGAAGTTGTTTGTCTTGCTTGTGTGGCTTTGTGATGTAATTCTCCTATGTTGAACTGGTATATTTTCCTGACTTGAGACTAAATCCTGCTTTAGGACTGCAGGGTTCTGAGGTCGCATTAGGTTAACTTTTGGATTTTGTGTGTTTTGTGTGTTGACGATTAGAAAAGTATGATTGAGCTAAACTTATGGTTGAATTCCTATTGAATTATTCCAGCTACACTAAAGACCTACAATTACTGAAGTTTGTCACAGACACCAAACCCTCCTCTGGCTCTTTATCAGTCAAAGGTCTTAAATGGGTGCAGTACTGACATCCAAAACAACAACGTATCATTGTCAGCCATTACCTATTATTGGCTAAACGTAATAGTACCTCATCAACCTCAACAAACATAAGGCATCGTGTTCCTCCGCGGGCTAACGTGGGAACCTGATAGGACTGTTTATCACCTGTAGCCTATGCCAATAGGTTTAAGGAGTGTCTGGAGTGTTTACATCTGTGCGTATGTAGCCATAGCACTTCTGTCTGTTGCTGCTTAACCCGCATCAACATGGCATCTGATCTGGACAATGAATAACTCTTGTGCAAACTACGATTTGACACAAGGCTCAACAAACTTACCCGGTCAAATAGATTCTCAAAACAGCATTACATATCCTAAACGTGTGGAAATATGTCTTTATTACATATTTGTTTTTAAATTGTGAATGTGATACTAGGCCTATAGCCTAATCATTAGAAAAACACCGGATGGAAATTATGTAAAGTTAGCCCACAGTCTTACAGTCTGGGAACATCGCTTGTCATGTATAAAAACATAGGCTAATGTTAATAACACAGCCTAAGAATACGTTTACTCACATGACATCGTGGATTCAAATAACTTGGAGGAGAAAATAGTTAACTATACACTTCTTACCATGTTGTCAGCAATGTCCGTTTGTAAACTGTCCAGTGTCGTTAGGGGACAGCTGGTTTACGTTACAAATGTGTAACTCTTCACTCGCTCAGTGTGACCATACAACGTGAAAACGTCACTGTAAATATTGAATTTCCAAGAAGATATATTAAAACGATTTCGGACCAATTGCAGGACGACAGGGGAGGATTCCTTACTGTGCTAGCCAATCGGAATAAAGGAATGGGTGTATTTACCCCAAAAAACATTAAAGAAAAGTTGCAACAGAATTTATACTCTGTCGGGGGAGGCTAAAGCTGTTAATCAGAAGGTTGCCGGTTCGGTTCCTTGTCTTGCAAAATTACATTGTGTCCTTGGACAAGGCACTTCACCCTACTTGCATCGGGGAGAATGTCCCTGTACTTACTGTAAGTCGCTCTGGAAGAGCGTCCGCTAAAAATGATTAAAGGTAACTACATACAAAAGTTGATAGTTTAGAAAATGTCATTCGTTTCAGATCAGTTATATTAAAGTTCTAGGCTATATGTATGCATCAACCATTTGCAAAATAATTAAAAATTAAAACGTGGGTTAAAAATCAAACGTGGGTCACAGGACTTTGTCCTAAGAAAGTGCATGGCAGACGGACATTGGCTTCTAGTGACATCTACAGGATAAAGAAGAAAAACGTATCATAAATTAGATGAAGTTTGGTGGCAAATCAATTACAAACCATTAAATTGCATAGCCTAACTACTAAGCAGTCTGTGATTATTGTTTTTATACAATAAAGAGATTGGTATTCTAACGAATAGAGTGTGTAAGCTATTATAGGCCTAATACAAATACGCCTACGTGTAGCCTAATAACAATTCTCTCTCAGTAACATCATTGTGACTAGGCTGATACGTACAATATCTTGTGAAGAGCGGGGATTTCTGTTCTATTTCAACTGGTGAAATTTGTGAAGTCGCTGTCGGCTGGACCAAAAGGCGGCGCTCACGAACTAGACAAGCCGGTGATAGCGGCATCATTATTTATAGGCTTCTCTCCGTTCTAGGAGGCAGACCGCTATTCTCCACCCTAGTGGCTGGACAACAGTTGTGTTATAAAAAGGATTTGCAAAGGAGTGTCAGAAACACATTGATTAAAAGGTACACGTGAGAATCACGGACCGGATTGTTTGCCGCAGACGCTAACGTTCGGTAGAGTAAGTATTTGGACATTTTAACTTTAAATACAAGTGCGGGGTCTTGCTATGTTGGTTATGGAAATGGAAAGCTTATGTTACCCGAGCATCCCGCTGAACATTTCAATTGACTAATTGGAACAGTTAGGCTACAGTTTCACGCATCCGACACAGACAGAGCTCAATATGAGCTGTCGCCAATTGCACGTTATAACGTGCGATTGAAATGTAGGCTATACAATTGTCTTTGAAGGCGATCCTATTTAAAGTTTTTAAGGTAACAGATCCGTATTGAAAACCAAGGACACAATTAAACTCACAAAGCAATCGCGTTATCTCTTATGTAGGCCCACCATAATTTTGGTTTTCCGTTGTATTTTTCCAAGAAAATACAGCTTTTCCAATTATTCGTTTCATACATTGTAGGCAGACTATAGGCTATACTGAGCTATCTATCGTGTTGACGTGAGACTAGGCTAACTGAGGGGTGAAAAGCCAAATTACTCATTCATGGGGCATTCAGGCATTGATACTGGAAGAGGCTTTTGGCATAGCCTAATACATGTTTTCCAATTGTGAGTGTTAGGCTATGTGACCAGTATTAGTACACACCTCCCTGAAAATCCCTTTAAAATTAAATGGTTAATGGAAAACATATGGATTGGTCCGTAAATGTGTCGTCATGTTCGTGTTTAGATTCGGGTTATTCATTTCTTAGTGTAATCATAACCTCCCTCTTAATAGCTCCCATGTCGTTTCATGTGTTTTTGGTCTTTTGATGTTCATTACAATTGTTTATAAGAACTTTCACTAGACTAGGGCAAACCATTACCCCAACAGTGCCTTGCAACTCCAGTACGAAGGCTGATCGGCAGATGTTTGAATCAGGTTATAAAGTCGGTATCCAAGATGAAATGAGTCAATTTTCTGTTCCTTTTTAAATGGGGATCCGATTTCTTTGCAGGTAAATTGCCAATCATGGTTTTGCATTTGAATGCATTATAATTCGTTTTCACGGAATTCATAAATGGAAAAACATTTTTACAGCATCCACCAACTTCAGTTAAAGTTTGAATCACGGCTTGAAGGCTTAAAAACATTAGCATTCAAGTCCACAATGAGACAAAACAGAGACTGTGAGGGTAACAAAATATCTGTAATAGGAATGTGTTTTGGGAGGATCTATGTGAATGAGGTCAGTTGGTGTTTTCCCAGGATGGAGAAGCCTCTCTGGGCCCTGTGTTGACCCATGCTAAGCCTAATCCTGAGAGGGCGGTGTGTCTGAGCGAATCCTCTCCACTCACCTCCACACTCCCAAAGAGGAGTAACACAAACCACTAGCTCCTATCACAAACTTTGGCACAGCTGCCAGAAACGCCGGAGAACGGGCCTCTCCGTGGATCTGGGGATTTTACCATTACAGCTCCGACCTCGTCTACCAACCTTCTGACTTCGAAGGCTCTGCAGCGCGAGCAGGCAGGTCCCGTTTTGGGACGTGAGACTCTGGGGTCCTAAAGACCTCAGCTCTGGGGGAGAGGATGAGTCGAGAGGGCCTCCATGTGGTTGTGACCACCCTGCTGTCGGGGCTTCTTCTGGTGGTGGCCCTGGCCCTGCTCTGCTACTTCACATGCAGGCTGGCCCCCAGGGTGCTCCCCCTGGGGGGGCCCATGCACTTCTGATAGCCTCTCAAATACAGCCCACACACAGACCGGTGGACCGGGTCTGACGCACGGTAAAAACGTAGCTCCGTGAGACGGGGTGATACCTAGGTTACAAGCTAGCTCCATAGCAGTGAGACAGGTGATACCTAACTCTGTGCAGTGAGACAGGTAAGATTTTGTGGATAAGCCTTACCTGCTTCTCTTTGTACAATATGTCCAAGGGGAGGATAAATAATTTGTTTTGGCAAGTTGATTAGCAGTTTAAATGGCATTGGTCATGGAGATTAGAATTCATGATTGTGTAACAGAATGTTTAGTCCTGGTTTTCCAAAACAACTATTGTTATAGAAAAATGCATACATCCCACACACAGGCCAGTAGACCAGGTGTGACAAACAGTACAATCCTAGCCTCCTGTGGGGATACTTAGGTTACAAGCTATCTCTATGTAGAGTGAGACAGGGTGATACCCAGCTCTATGCAGAGTGAGACAGGGTGATACCCAGCTCTATGCAGAGTGAGACAGGGTGATACCCGGCTCTATGCAGAGTGAGACAGGGGGATACCCAGCTTTATGCAGAGTGAGACAGGGTGATACCCAGCTCTATGTAGAGTGAGACAGGGTGATACCCAGCTCTATGCAGAGTGAGACAGGGTGATACCCAGCTCTATGTAGAGTGAGACAGGGTGATACCCAGCTCTATGTAGAGTGAGACAGGGTGATACCCAGCTCTATGCAGAGTGAGACAGGGTGATACCCAGCTCTATGTAGAGTGAGACAGGGTGATACCCAGCTCTATGCAGAGTGAGACAGGGTGATACCCAGCTCTATGTAGAGTGAGACAGGTGATGCATATGCTTCATGTAGAGTGAGATAGGGTGATACCCAGCTCTATGCAGAGTGAGACAGGGTGATACCCAGCTATATGCAGAGTGAGACAGGGTGATACCCAGCTCTATGCAGAGTGAGACAGGGTGATACCCAGCTCTATGTAGAGTGAGATAGGGTGATACCCAGCTCTATGTAGAGTGAGACAGGGTGATACCCAGCTCTATGTAGAGTGAGATAGGGTGATACCCAGCTCTATGTAGAGTGAGACAGGGTGATACCCAGCTCTATACACTAAAAAGACTGGAGGGATAAACTGTGTAGATGAGTTTTTTTTAATTGCATCATTCATGGAGAATAGAGGTCGTGTTTGTGTACCCCTGGGTGTAGTTTGAATCTCCTTAAAATAAATGGTTCTGGAATATAACAAAGTAAAAAAAAAAATCAATGAGAGATAAACACTTGGCCAAATCCATGTGGTTTCCACCATCATGGTACAATGCACAACCAAGCATCAAGGCTGAGGCCTTTCTATCCTTAAGGCCTAGCACGTTTAGATCATTTTTAAGGACAGAAATTTCCCTCCTCTACTTGTGGATGGAGGCGTCTTTCCAGTCAATCATTTGGTGTTAATCGGCTTTGCTATGGTCATTAAACCTCTCACTACCATGTCACACAATCCCATTAAAGCGACCTTGACTATACCCCGGGGGGAGGGGGAGGGGGGGAGGAAGGGGATGTAATTATAGATGAAAGCATGGCTGCCGAGCACCCACAGGAGCCTGTTGAGACTGCTTACATTCACCGTGAGGGCCTGAGTTGACCCCCACCAGGTCTCTGCTCGGACCTCTGTTTAGAAGGGAAATGGCAGAGTGGTCTGGCTGGCTTCCACCCCCAGGCCAAATGCTTATTGCTTTCTTTCAGTAGTATGAATGAGTTAGGGGGATCATGTAGTTTTAGCTTCATTTCACTGTAATGTGGTCTGTTCCCAGGATGGCTTGTCTCTTGTGTTTGATATCAAACCGTTCTTTCCTTTATTGAGAAACTACTCTGTAGACGGACCCCACATGCTTTTATCTTCTTTCATCAGCTCTGTTTTGATCAGTTCTTGCTTTCTGTCTTGTAAATTTCATCAACATGACATTTAATAAAAGTCATGGTGTTGTTTTGAATAAATGTGTGTGTGTGTTACAGTGTATCTCATGGGAATCACAATACAATCAAGTCAAAGGCAACATTCCCTGTGTCAATATGAACGATTATTTTATCTGTAATATCCCTCCTCTCTTCTCATCCTCTCTCTCTCCAGCGGATTAACGGTTTGAGACGGCGTGGCAGGTGAGGGTTACCCTGGGTAACACTGGTAACACACAGACACAACGCGATGAAGGTGAATGTCTGGCTTCTCTTCTGCTGTGGCCTAGTCTGTGGAGGCCCGATCAAGCCAAAGTTCCCTGGTAGGTCTCACTCAAATCCAGTCAAATCCATGTTTAGTCTTTTTACAAGCAAAGGGCTTCACAAATGCCCACAGATGCCACCTGAACCATCAATGGCACACCTGGAAATCAATCTCTGCTTTTCCTAAATCTTCCAATCACCAACCTGAAATCCACCCAGGTACCTTCTCTCCAGACAAATTTGAGTCTTTCTGGTATAGTCTTATCAAGGAAGTGTCTTTATCTATAGTTTCAGTGTCCGGCTATTACCGCTGAGGAAGGCAGAGCCAGCACCCTCAAAGTAGGGCAGACGATAGGGCCTCCTCAGCAAAGTTCTCCTCCGACAGAACCCTAGCCTGTTTCTCCTCACAAACACCCAGAACTACAAAGCTTTTGGGAATGATGTTTTGTTCTTCTTTTAAGTGGATCCAGAATCGTGTAAAAGTGTAAACAAAGGAAGTTTTTTGATGCTGTGGTTTGGAGCTGTTATCTGTGGAAGAACACATGGGAGGACAAACAATAATGAAGGTGTTGCCAGGTCTTTGAAATTGACCTTTCACCCCCCCCCCCCCCCCCCAGAGTTCATATTACATCATTCATTCCTGTTTGGTTCGAATTGTAGATATTTTTTCTTCTTCTAGGAAACAATTTCTTAGCTTAAATCCGACAAGATGTGTAGATATATATGCTATGCCTCTTAAATGCATTTTATATGTTCATCGTATGCACCTTCCTGCCAAAGTAAATTCCATGTTTGTGTAAACTTACGTGGTGAATAAAGCTGATTCTGAGATCTGGGTCTATTTGATAAATATGTTTATTTTGACAGCAGAATCCCTGTGTATAATAGTATTTGTTACAGTAACTGATTAGGTGGCTACTCTGAACGGAATGTCATACATATACTGTGGAAGCCTGGATATAATCAGAACATGTGATACTCTTAAGAAGCTTATGTTCTGGAGATGTCACAATTACTTTGGTTCAAAGAGTAGCATAGTGTCATTACAGTAATGTATCTGAGACTCTGGTGTGTATGTAGAGATGTGTCTGTATGTGCTTTTGTGTAGAGGTGTGTGTCTTTCTGTAGGTATGTGTGTGTGTTTGTAGAGGTGTTTGTGTGCGTGTAGGTATGGCTGTGTGTGTGTGTGTAGAGATGATCATGTGGTTGGTCCCGAGATTCCCATGCTATTTTTTGTTCATGTTCTCATATTCAGAATGTGGACCAGAAATAAGTAACAACATAACTGTTGTGAAGACCTGTGGTGGTTGATCACCAGTTTCATGGCCAGCAATGAGCAAACCTCCAGCAAGTTGTTCCTAGAATAAAGAAAATAATTAAGCTACGTTGACTAGTTTCAGCATTTTCTGCAGTGAGTCCCCATAACACATTAACAATTGTTTTTCTCTATATGGACATGTAATTAATTTACATGTCATGTGTTTTTTAGGGCAGTGTGCTGACAAAATGGGGCCCAATTGTTTACGTGTCTCCTAAACATGTAAAGATAAGATTTTGTAAACAACTATTCATCGTCTTTTAAAAACCTTTCCCCGGAAATGTACTTTTGTTTTCCCCCCTGCAATGGGCGTCATGGTAGTAGACTTGATCCCATGGTGGATTTGTTGTTCGAGATCCCATGTGTCGAGCACCTCGATTCAAAGCTGACCCCAATTCCCTCCCTGTGACACAGACCAGGAGAAAGATCCAGTCTTCTGGAACAACTGGGCTCAGAAAACCCTAAAGAATGCCCTCACCCTACAGACGCTCAACCAGCAAATGGCAAAGAACCTCATCCTCTTCCTCGGCGATGGTAAGTTTTGACTTTTTGACCCAATAGAAAACATCTTGAATGTCAGTAATACTGGAATTATGTAATGCACTGTAAAGGGTTCTGAGTACAATATGCAGATTGCTTTGCATGCTTTTTACAGTTTATCTATCTTGGTTGTTGTCGGCCAGTGTTTTCATGGGACGTGAGCGCATGCCTCTGTGACCAAAGCTTGTCAATCTTCTGCCAGGTCTTTGTCCCTCATGGTAGAGGAGATTATGTATAATTCAGAGACTAAGAATCATTTAATCCAGGCAGAACATTGACTAAGGTGGATTAATGTAATCTGGTTACACTTCTATAAGATGTTGTGGCTTTTATCTAATTCTACACGGGTTAACGTACGGTGAAACCGAGTGCTTGACAACACTATCAATGATAAACCAGTCTTGTGCTCTATTAGAAACGAACAAAAACGCCATTGTATGGAATGAGTTCTTCGAAAGCTTTGAAAGAAAGGAACTTTGACCACCACAACTCTATCTCAACTGCTGTATAGGATATTTGTAAGTACAGCAAATCAACGTCGCTACAACTGTATCATATTCCTCTTTAGTGCATTGGTAGAGTTCAAATATAACATCTCAGTCAGCCATTCAGCTGAAGCATCATGGACCTCAAGTCTGTGTGTGTCTGCGATGGCTTCCAGAGTTAGACGCATGTGAGGATGGCATAGATCAGTGGTTAGAGCACGGTTAGTTGCGTCTTGGAGCAGTGTGAGATGGAGATGAGGGTGCAGGCAAGTGAGGTTAGACCCCTTTAGAGGCTCATGGAGTCGCTCCTCCACACAGATCAGTCTGGCTGCGGTCGGTGGACTGACGGCTGTGGTTGTGTGAGGCCTGCTGGGGTGAACGCTGAGAGGCCGTGGGGAAGGGGGGGCAGCCGCCTCACGCTCCGCCAGCACAGCACGGTGACTTTGGACGAAGGGGAAAACAAAAGGAGGCGCTACTGAACGAGAGTTTGTCATCTCTCCCTCTCAGTCCCCCCTGCCTTAAGGAAAACAGAGTTGTCATTTCAAATGTCATTTAATGTGATGGCATTTTTGGTTGTCTTTAAAAATATATACCCTATATTGCCAAAAGTATTCGCTCGTCTGCATTCACACGCATATGAACGTGAGTGACATCTCATTCTTAAACCATAGGATTTAATATGACGTCGGCACACCCATTGCAGCTATAACAGTTTCAACTCTTCCAAGAAGGTTTTCCATAAGATTTAGGAGTGTGTTTATTGGAATTTTTGACCATTCTTCCAGAAGTGCATTTGTGAGACAGACAGACAGATGTTGGATGAGAAGGCCTGGCTCACAGTCACCGCTCTAATTCATCCCAAAGGTGTTCTATCGGGTTTGAGGTCAGGTCTCTGTGCAGGCCAGTCAAGTTCTTCCACACCAAACTCGCTCATCCATGTCTTTATGGCCCTTGCTTTGTGCACCTGAATTCAATGATTTGGATAGCTGAGTGAATACTTTTGGCAATATAATGTATATTTTATATATTTTTACAATGGTTAATAATACCATGTGAAAACATAACTAGTTTCACTAGTGTAAATGGAACATTTGTGTGTGAGATGGAATTGTTGAAATCATGCATGGAAAGTTGAGACGCGCCATCCAAACATGTTATCTTTAGGGTCTGATGTTTTTTTAATCTCGGTTTGTAGGAATGGGCATTGCCACAGTAACAGCAGCGAGGATCCTGAAGGGCCAGTTGAGTGGGAAGAGTGGAGAGGAGACCCAGCTGGAGATGGATAAGTTCCCCTACGTGGCCCTGTCCAAGGTGCTTCACCTCCTCCTCCACCTCCTCCACCACCTCCTCCTCCTCCTCACCTCCTTCTCGCTTCTTCAATCTTCAGTAATAACTTCCTCGTAGTCGATCTTTAGCCTTGGAGAGTAACCCCCTCCTCTTCTTCCTATCGCCCCTGGCCCCAGTGCCCTTGTTAGATGTATGCCTTTGATGTTGCTACTTTACTTGGAACATACAACGTCATTACTTCACTGGGAATGTAGGATGTTATTAGTTTACTGGGAACATCAACAGTTCTCCTATACTTAATGGAGACAGATAGTGTTGATCGTAGGTCTCAACGAGTTGTCGTGATGATTTATGTCTTATCAACCTTGAACTGCCTTGTCTATAACCCAGTCATGTTCGGGGTCTCCTGTTTATCTAGGTCCGGGTATGGAGATCATCCGTCTTGGTTTACTAGTACCTCCTTGTAAATAAGGATTGTTTTCTTATCCTTTTTACCTTTGAATAATACTACACCAAACCAACTAAAGTAACCAAAGGTCTGTTCCCTTCTGGTCTCCCTTCTTTGGTTTTGAACAATATTATACCTATACGAGAGTAGTCTGAACAGTTTTATACAGTGAATCTTAACCCTTCACACGTAAATACACCAGGTAGACACGTCATTGCTATATGTCTAAATCACTGGTCGTGATTCCCGGGGACTCACCTTTGTCTTGGCGTGGTGTATCCCTTAGATCTGGAGGAGGGCTCTGACTTATGTCGTGTTGTACCTATGTATATGAACTTTAATAGTCTGTCTAAGTGAGGACATTACATTACATTTACATTACATTTAGTCATTTAGCAGACGCTCTTATCCAGAGCGACTTACAGTAAGTACAGGGACATTCCCCCCGAAGCAAGTAGGGTGAAGTGCCTTGCCCAAGGACACAACGTCATTTTGCACGGCTGGGAATCGAACTGGCAACCTTCAGATTTCTAGTCCGACTCCCTCACCGCTCAGCCATCTGACTCCCTGGGAGGACGGACAACAGCTGTCTTTTATTTAATTAGTAGAAAACAATACAGTTTATATCTCCATTATGGAGTACCTTATTTCCCCGTTATGGAGTGGTTATATTTAATTAAAAAACAATACAAGTTATATCTCCGTTAAGGGGAGCTTAATATGTCCCCGTTAAGGCGTACCCTTCCCGTTAAGGGGTACCTTCTATACTATTCTTTATAAGTTCTTAAAACTAGATAACCCCCTTTGTATGAGGTATGCTTCTAAATTCTCTGTATCCGATTGAATAGAGCAAGCTAAGAGAAAGTAAGAGAGTGAGCGAGAGTGCTGCTCTAACATTGACATACACATCATATTTATACGCTTCATACTGCTTGATGTGCCCAGACGGATATGACACGTCTCTCCTAATTTGGGTCATGCCGGGCACCTGTTCCTGTGCACAGGAAACCTAGACACATTCCTCTTAATTTGGGTAAGGGATATGACACGTGAATCCGGCTGGCACATGTACTTCTATGCAAGCAGTTTCTAACACATCCTGTCTTTTAAGAAACCTTTAGCTTCCTGTGGTTTCTCTATGCAAGCAGTTTCTAACACATCCTGTCTAAACTCCTTCGACAATAGTAAACAGAGCCCACTCTCCAGTACCAGTCAGATTCCAGTATGCTTACTGTAACTCCCTGACCTTTTGACCCCTCCAGACATACAACACCAATGCCCAGGTGCCGGACAGCGCGGGCACCGCCACAGCATACCTGTGTGGGGTGAAGGCCAACGAGGGCACAGTGGGGGTGAGCGCAGCAGCGGTGAGGGCTCAGTGTAACACCACCCAGGGCAACGAGGTCACCTCCATCCTCCGCTGGGCCAAAGACGCAGGTGAGGAGTTGTGCTGTCGCACACCTGTAATCTGCTATCTCCCCTCCTCTTCCCTGCTCTCTTCCTCTCCTCTTCCCTGCTCTCCTCCTGTCCTCCTCTTCCCTGCTCTCCTCCCCTCCTCTTCCCTGCTCTCCTGCTCTCCTCCTCTTCCCTGCTCTCCTCCTCTCCTCTTCCCTGCTCTCCTCCTGTCCTCCTCTTCCCTGCTCTCCTCCTCTCCTCTTCCCTGCTCTCCTCTTGTCCTCCTCTTCCCTGCTCTCCTCCTCTCCTCTTCCCTGCTCTCCTCCTGTCCTCCTCTTCCCTGCTCTCCTCCTCCCCTCTCCTTCCGGCTCTCCTCCTCCCCTGCTTTCCTTCTCTCCTCTTCCCATGCCCCTCCTCCCCTCCTCTCCTCCTCCCCTCCTCTCCTCCTCCCCTGCTCTACGTATGCCTGCTGCAGCCCTGCATCCAGTGAGAATAAAATCACTCAAAGGATCGTATTTCAGTTTGCAGGAATTAATTACATATGACCTCAGTCCACCTTCCCATGCCTGGCTTCTATAGCTTCCTGTAGATAACTTATCTTTGGTCCACAGACCCAGCCTTGGGTTCAGTTGAATCAATACTGGGTAGTGAGTAGAGGGCTTTTGATGCATCTCTCACGGTCAGGTGTGAGCTGTGCTTCATGGCTCACCTGACCGACTCAGAGACATGGGAGGAATGAGAAGGACTTTGTCTACGGGGTCATTAGGTCACAGATAACAAGGGAGAAGGGGGACAATCGTTCCTCACAGACCACAGCAGACAAGCCCTGACCCCCCGACCCACAGTCCTCATACATACTTACGCATTCACACGCACACCCACACACACACACACACACAGACTTCTGACCCCAGCCCTCACACACACACGCACACACTTCTGACCCCAGCCCTCACACACACACTTCTGACCCCAGCCCTCACACATACTCACACACATACAGGGTCCCACAGATCACTAACCCATAAACAGTCCACCCCATCAACTTATGTTGCTCTGTCGTTGACCAATAAAGGCAAGTCTGTGGGCATCGTCACAACAACGCGGGTCAACCATGCCACGCCCAGCGCAGCCTATGCCCACTGCGTGGACAGGGAGTGGTTCTCCGACAACGAGATGCCAGTCGAGGCTGTGGAGGCCGGGTGCAAGGACATCGCCAGGCAGCTGTTCGAGAACATCCCCAACATTGATGTGAGTCTTGTAAAAAATATTACTTGAGAAGATTCTATTTTGTTCTATTTTTACTGAAAATGTATACTGTGTCATTATCAAGAAGAGGATGGTTTATTTGAGCAATTTCTTTTAAAATCTAGAATTTTTGTTGCCGTTATTTGACCTCTTCTCCCCCTCCACACACATCTCCCCCTCCACACACACCTCCCCCTCCACACACACACCTCCCCCTCCACACACACCTCCACACACACACCTCCCCCTCCACACACACCTCCCCCTCCACACACACCTCCCCCTCCTCACACACCTCCACACACACACCTCCCCCTCCACACACACCTCCCCCTCCACACACACACCTCCCCCTCCACACACACCTCCCCCAGGTGATCATGGGAGGAGGGAGGAAGTACATGTTCCCCAAAAACATGTCGGATGTGGAGTACCCTGGAGACAAGAAGCAGACTGGGACTCGTAAGGACGGCAGGAACCTGGTCCAGGAGTGGACCAACCGCATGAAAGACAAGGTGACCAATAGGAACATCTCAGCTCTGTGCTTGTTCCTCACTAACACAACATCTGATGTCTAATACTCTTAATATTGTGTTTAAACTCTAAACTGATATTACATCCAAACTGGTTTCCTACAGAACGGCCAATATGTATGGAACAAACGTCAACTCCTGTCACTGAATCCTAACAATGTAGATCATATTTTGGGTGAGCTCCTGGATACATATTTAATTTGGGAATTATTTTGTAATCTATAGATGATTAATTACAATGAATTACTGCTGATAACCCCCTATCCTTCTGTGTCTGTTGTCTCTGTGTTCCTTCCTGTCTCCCTGTTCCCTCCAGGTCTGTTTGAGCCGGGAGACCTGTCCTACGAGCTGGAGAGGAACCAGGACACAGACCCCTCCCTGACGGAGATGGTGGAGGTGGCCATTAAGATCCTGAAGAGGAACCCTAGAGGCTTCTATCTGCTGGTGGAGGGTGAGTCTGATACCCCACACGCTCCATCTAGTGTCTGATTGGTTTAGAGGAACAGGAATATTAAGGAGGGGTAGGGGATGGGTTTCAGGACCGGTACTGAGGCTGGGGCCGGGGAAAGAATCAGGTGTGTGATGTCGATTGGCTGATGAGCATCAGATGTGTTTATAAGATGGAAGATGGGATTTCCGGTGTGGGAGAGAGAGATAGGAGGAAGGGAAAGCGAAAGAGGGAGAAAAGGGAGAAAGTAAGATGAAGAGGGAGAAACAGAGGGAAAGGGAGGGAGAGGGGGATGCAGAGGGAGATTGAGAGAGAGAGAGAGAGAGCAGACAGGGATACAGGCCAGGGAAGAGAGACAAGGGGCAAGACAGAGGAGAAAGGGAATTCAATGGGAAAGGGAATTAAATGGAACTCAACAGAATTGTATCAAATTGGATTGAACTGAGTGGAGCTCTTGGTTGACAGGCGGGCGCATCGACCACGGGCACCACGAGGGCAAAGCCAAGCAGGCGCTTTACGAAGCGGTGGAGATGGACCGTGCCATCGGCATGGCCGGCCTCATGACCAGCATCCACGACACCATGACCGTCGTCACGGCGGACCACTCGCACGTCTTCACCTTTGGAGGGTACACGCAGAGAGGCAGCTCCATATTTGGTACGTCAGGGTCGAACACAGACCCTACCGTCACTGCGGTTGGGAATATGGCATCCACCGTGGTCAAGCGTTGTCGATTTGAACTGGTAAAAACACAGTGCTGAGCACTGGAAGGAACGTTTGGCAGGGGAAATCTTGATTTTGAGCTATTTTGCTAACTTGAGCTGTACCTATCTAGCTAGCTTTCTGGACACTGAGACAGACTGCTTGGAATCAAAGAGAGCCGGCAACTCATTTAGTCAGACAAATTAGGTTTCTGAAGGAATTAATTAATTTCTCGGCTCTGGTCTTATAATTAGAAGTACTTTGTGTAGGGTAACTTCTGGTGTATGTGGTTAAATTTCTGTCTGAAAATCTCATTTTCCAGATGGAATAATAAAAACTTAGCTAGAAACTGAATTATACTGCTCTGAGGTCATGTTTGAGATTTTTACATTTTATTTAATTATCTGAAGCTTTCATCTAAAGCGACAAACATGGTGCATATCGAAAGTTACCTTTAGTTAGAATCCTTTAGTCGCCACAGTGGGATGGGTTTGAATCCATCCTCGGCCCTCTGATGCATCTCTCTCTCTCTCTCTCTCTCTCTCTCTCTCTCTCTCTCTCTCTCTCTCTCTCTCTCTCTCTCTCTCTCTCTCTCTCTCTCTCTCTCTGCCTTTCCTGTCACGCTTCCCTTAAAAAATCTAACTTTCATGCTTGTCCTGTCAAGCATGAAAAATGCCCAGAACTGTATCTTATGAAGAAAAAAAGAGAAGCGCACAGTTCTAACAGTATTTCAGCGCTCGTAGCTCCTCCTACCCCCACCTGACCCTGGTGTTCTGAATCTTCAGGCCTGGCCCCCATGGTGAGTGATTTGGACCAGATGCCCTTCACCTCCATCCTGTACGGTAATGGACCAGGCTTTAAGATCACCAGCGGAGCCCGGGAGAACGTGTCCACGGTGGACTACGGTGAGCACCAGAGCGACGGCTCACTCTGACCCTGGCACTGTCAGCACAGGCACTTCATGGTTTTGGTGTCAGAGGTTATGAAAGTCTCTCTTGCTCCTCTTTTTCTAACCATCATGGTCTCCCTCTTCCTCTGTTTTTCTCTCTCTCTCTCTCTCTCTCTCTCTCTCTCTCTCTCTCTCTCTCTCTCTCTCTCTCTGTCTGTCTGTCTGTCTGTCTGTCTGTGTGTCTGTGTGTGTGTGTCTCACTCTTTTTGCATTCCTCTCGCTCTCTTTGCACGACCTTCCCCTCTTCATCATTCCCTACTTATACCCTCTCTCTCCTCTCTCTCTGCATTCCTCTTACACTTTAACCCTAACCCTTATCACTCACCCCTTTTATACCATCTCGATCTCTCTTTCTCTCTCCCTGTCTGTCTGCATTCCTTTGGGTGTCTGACCATGACCTTTCCCTGCTCCCCCCTCCCTCAGAGCACAACGACTACCAGGCCCAGTCAGCAGTCCCCCTGCGGTACGAGACCCACGGTGGGGAGGACGTGGCCGTGTTCACCAAGGGTCCCATGGCCCACCTGCTCCACGGGGTCCACGAGCAGAACTACATCCCCCACGTCATGGCCTACGCCGCCTGCATCGGCCAGAACCGAGACCACTGTCTGTCAAAGAACAGAGCCAGCAGCCCCACCCTGAGCCTGGTCCTGCCCAGCCTGGCAGCCCTCCTCACAGTCGCACACCTGCTGTGCTGACCATAAGCCCTCCCCCCCGCCCCACCCCCCTTACACCCCAAGCCCACTCTCCTCCTCCACCCCTAACCCCCCCCCCCCCCCCCCCCGCACACACTGCCCTCCTCCACCTCTACCATCCTACATCAACTCAAATATATGTAGTACACTTTTATCCTCCCTTCTATGTTCAAATATTAAATATGTGTCTTTTTTTAACAAATTCTGTACAGTTTTGGAGCTTGGGACCACTTGGGAATTTCAATGTTAGTGTTTGTCAAAAACACATCTTTTTTAGTGACCTATCACATAGTTTCTTTTATGAGATTTTTCATTATAAAATCCATCCTCCTGAATCCTAAATGAAGGTTGCTTTTGGCACTCTAGACGTGAGGTTTTAACAGATGTGTGTCGACACAGATAAACATTAGAGATTTAAAGATCACTAAGTAAACTGTAATTCACTCGTGATTACCTAGTTACACTTATGATTTGATGTGGATTCTTTATAAGCCCCTCCTTAGAGATCTATAATGGCAATGTAACAGAATCTACCTCATTCTCCTCCATGGAATCCCTAAATAAGCTTCTGGTGTCATCACAAAATAACAAAATATGTTACAAAACAAAAGCTATTTGAATGTATTTTGAAAAAATTATACTTTTAAAGTTTTTTTTAGTGTTTTGTGTTCTATGTACATACTCCCCAGATGCAGCAAGCAAACACAACCAGAAAACAAACATAAACATCACTATGACTGTAAACCGATGTTGTAATCATATTCCTTTGCCAATAAAATAATGAAGATTTCTTTACAAATTGAAGTTGAGTTGTCTGTAGCTGTAACTTTGCGGGCACCTTGCATTTGTTCTCTAAGCTTCTCTACAATTTGCTGTACCATAACAGGTCATGTGCACAAGTATGACACAGCAAAAGAAACATCAACACAGACATCTAAATATTACATGGTCTGTATATACATGGGGAGCATCTCATTTCCTCGGAACACTCTTTCAACCACGCAAGGAATAATCATAGGCTGAGAGTCTTACAGTTTTTGTTTTGTGTATTTGTATTAATGCTACAGAGTTCACAAACCTAGCCTTTGCCATTAAATGTTTCTGTTATCAGACACGGATTACAACACTTACGTGAGTTATATACTGAATGTGGATCTCATTTAAAAGTTTCCATAGTTGATTTTATAGCATAAAATGGCCATGCCTTGCTGTTAGAATTCCAGGAGAATTATCAAACCTACGTTTTCTGATGAAAGTCAGTCAGACTGATATCATTTACATTTTTACAATTATTTTCATTGAGCTGACACACATCCAAAGCAACGTACAAATAGTGCATCAAGAAAGTACAGCAGAAGAATCATAAGTGCATAGTTCTAACATTTGTTATGGGTTATGAAACTTGGACTGAAGTTATATAAAATTCAGACAGACTGAAAGGGCTTGTCAGTGGACTTTTCCAGGGCCTTTGTTGTGGTGTATGTGGAATGTGACCCACCACACTGTCCTTGGCATCGCGTGGGACTAGAGAAAACACAGAGAGACTCCTGTTGGCTGGAGCAGAAAATTGATATTTAGCGGAGATAGTTGGGTTTGAGATTTGGTCCTTTCTCTGTCTCCGTTACATTCTGGAACATTCTTTAAAACGGTGCGTCCAGTGGCAGCTTGGACCTCATAGCCCTCAATGTGGCTCCATGTCACATGCTAAGTAAACGCCTTCTCTCTCTATTGTCTCGAGAAGATGATAGCTGTCTGATCCCCCTCATCCTCTCTCATCAGTACAAAGAGTGATGGAAAATACAGTTTCTGTATCATCAAAGAAGTCTTGTGATCCTTGATGTTCTGCGCTGCTTTTTATTTGGTTTGAATGTAGCTTTGGTGCGAGTTGAATTAGATGGAAATCTAAAATGTGATCATGAGAGAGAGCCAGAGGAGTATTAGAAAGCAGAATTTACTCAGCAGATGTTTGTTCATTTGTAGTATTGGTCGATAGAGGCTCTCCCATACTCCAACCAACCGACCAACCTCCAGTGCTGTTTGTATGTGCTACATAGTTATAATGTAAGTATGTATTGTGTTTGTGTGTGTATACTATATCTATGTAATCTATACATTTCTGAGAGGCTCTGTACAGAAGGTGGCAACCAAGTTCCTTGAAAATGATCATCAATGATCCTTCTATTCATCCATCCATCCACGGGCCCTGGTATTCTGTCAGGCTAACTTATGCCTGACTAAACATGCAAGACATTGGATGATTACTGCTTTCACATTGTCATTCAATCGCACAACTCTAACACCTCTCTTCCCCCTTCCTTTAAACCAACCATATCCCCCTTCTCTTCCAACCTTCCCCTTCTTTTGCTGTCACTGCCCTCCCTCTCCTCTCCCCATCTCCGCCCCCCGCACCTCACCTCCCCTTCTCCTCTCTGTCCTCGCCCCCAGCCCTCTCCTCTCCCCCTCACCGCCTACCTCCCCTTCTGTTTCCCCCTCTCCCACTCTAAACCCCCCCCACCTCTCCTCTGACATTCTCCTTCCCTCCCCCCACCTCCTCCCCCCCCCTCCCCCACCTACTTTCCTCCTCTCCCTATTCACTGTCTCTCAGCAGGGGGGGGGGGGTACCTTTCTGAGGACGGCGCCTGAGGAGAATCACAGCCATCCCAGAATGCTCTCTCTGCAGTCGCGGACCGTCTTCACAGTAATAAAAGGGTCCAATCAGCAGTTTGGCGCTGCCGCTGCCACATTCCCAGGCTGCCATCTTGGTTTGGTTGTGTTGTGATGTGTCCCCAGCCGCAGCCCTGGACACACACCACAGGGGAATCGCCCGAGCCAGCCTCTCCCAGGCAGAGCTAGACGGCGGGAGTTGAATTACAGCTGCAGGAGGAGTTTTTTCTTGACAGTCTTTAATAAATGGCATTGATTGTGAGTGTCACAGTAGGTCTTTATGTGCCTACTAAATGTTGAAGGTGTTAAGGGCGTAAGGGCTTTGATTTGTTTGAATGTGATGAGGGAAGCGTGTTGGCCAGTGCCGGCTCAGCCACTCTCAGCCACAAGCTCATGCAGCTCACCGGAACACAGTAGATATGGCATCTGATTGGCCCTGAAGAACCCCTGATTGTATCATTAAAACTGGGCTGGCTTGGCTGGCTGTGATTGACACCAAGCCTGTATCAGCTGCATCGCCTGGCCTTAGTAGAGGAGAGAGCACAGTGACAGCGTGAAGCCTCCACAACTCTCACTAACCTACTGTCTCTGTCTGTCTTCCCTTCTGCAAGTGTGTGGAGGCAGGGGAGGAGTGGATGTGTGTGGAGGTAGAGGAGGGTGGTTGTGTTGAGGCAGGAAAGGGTCTTAAGCCTCTGTATGATCAAACAGACACCAGGGCAACCTTTGTAAAAGAAGCAGTGAGGCTGACTATTCTGACTCTGACTCTGGTATGACAATAGTCTGACTTTGACTCTATTCTGACTGACGCTGGTCTGACTCTAGTCTGACCTCTGGTCTGACTCTAGGCTGACTTTGACTCTGGTCTGACTCTGACTCCGGGCTGATTCTGACTTTGGTCTGATTGGTCTGATTCACTGTTCTCATCCTACTGGCTTCAATGTGTTTTCTCCTTTCCCAATTGGTTATAGTACAATTGAATTTGTCCTTTGAAACCCCCCCCCCCCCAACACACACACAGACACACACACACACACACACTGTGTGTGTATGAGCGTGTGTGTGCATGTGTGTGTGTCTGTGTGCTTTTGTGTGTGTGTGTCATCCCCAGTTACACTACCCCAGGCTACTTTCCCCATCTTGTGAGTGAGTCTCATCATTGATTGCCTGACGTCTCTCAGGCCGTGGAGCCCTCTTAGTGATTGGCCCAGTGTGGAATCCCTCCATTGTCTCCTCCGAGTGCCTTCTCGGCTCATTTCCCCCTTTGTGCTCACCTATCGTGTGCAGATGACCAGGGACACATCATCCTAGCCACATCCCAGACTAGGAGCCATTAAACTGGACGCCAAGAAAGAGAACACTGGCGATTTTCTAAAAACCAACTCGCTTTTTAGTTGGACAAAAGGTTTGTTTATCCTATTGTTTGTCCTTTATAGTTGGACCCATGAGCGTTGTAACAGGGAAGAGGAGGGGGAAGATTAAGGGGGCCCGAATTGGGGGTGGGTGGGGGGGATGAGAGGATTCTGGATGGGACTGGGCTGACAGACACTGCTGGTCATTGGACGACTGGGCTACAATTTAGAGGAAATAAGACACTGTCTTTCAGGAAGTTGATGTTGACGAGCGAGTATAACTCTTTCAAACCTTTCCTTCAGTTATTGTTGCTGTTCAATAATTATTTTAATACTTGTGTGTTTGTTGTACTTGTACTTTTTATATGCTGTCTGTAAAACGATACTGTGCTAGGATTCTTCATGCTGTCCATCAAATATTTATGTTGTTAAATATTTATTCAGTTCTATTCACAATCCGCTGTGGAAGACCTGGATGAGGCTTGGCAAGTAGGGAACTGGGTTGAACAGCATATTGTTTTGACAGGGAAGGCTTGTTTGTAGGGACACCAAATGGAACACACAGCGCCCTGTAAAATCCATCTGCCTGGGTGATCTCTCACCAGACCACACACCACCACCACCTCTGCTGTGTGTGTGTGTTTGAGAGAGAGAGAGAGAGAGAGAGGGAGAGAGAGAGAGAGAGAGAGAGAGAGAGATAGGATGAGAGAGAAAGAACTTTAAAGAAAGAAAGAAAATTGATTCTTCTCAGCAAGACATTAAAACACTTCCTAGTATCTACCTCCACAGAGACTAAGAGTGACAGTTAGACGCTGTGTGTGAGACTGAGCTTGAGACCTCTTGAGAGTAAGCAAGCTTTCCTCGCGTGTTAAGAATCCCTCAGCAGTGACTGGACCACTGAAAGCTGAATCCTGGACTCCACCCATGTCTGATTGCAAACAAATGTGTGGAGGTTAGGAGGTGGTTCACGCTGCCAGGCGGTCGCTCCTGTCCCTTCTGTCCGTCCTGTCCCTTCTGTCCCTTCTGTCTCTTCTGTCCCTTCTGTCCCTTCTGTCTCTTCTGTCTCTTCTGTCTCTTCTGTCCCTTCTGTCCCTTCTGTCTCTTCTGTCTCTTCTGTCCCTTCTGTCTCTTCTGTCCCTTCTGTCCCCCCTGTCCCTTCTGTCCCTTCTGTCCATTCTGTCCCTTCTGTCCGTCCTGTCCCTTCTGTCCCTTCTGTCCCTTCTGTCCCCCCTGTCCCTTCTGTCCCTTCTGTCCCTTCTGTCCCTTCTGTCCCTTCTGTCTGTCCTGTCCCTTCTGTCCCTTCTGTCCCTTCTGTCCGTCCTGTCCCTTCTGTCCCTTCTGTCCCCCCTGTCCCTTCTGTCCGTCCTGTCCCTTCTGTCCCTTCTGTGCCTTCTGTTCCTTTTGACTCTTCTGTTCCCTCCCCACATCTGGAGTCACTGTTTCTTCACTTCCAGGTTAGGAGTGTTAGTTTGTGAAACTGTCCTTTGAGGTTGTTTTCATAAGCTGTAGGTCTAACTGTCTCTCTGTCCTTCCCCTACCTCAATCTCTTCAAAAAAATGTGTCCCTCCACCATCTCTCTTCCTTTCTCTCTCTCCCTACCCCCCCTCTCCCCTCCTCTCTCCCCCTCCCCCTCTTTCTACAACAGTCGTCTGCTGTGACTCCTCACGTCCACTTCCTGAGGAAGTCTTTGATAGACGGTAGTAGTAGATATCTTCTCAGATCCTTCCATCCCCCGTTCCTCATCCTCTCTCTCTCCCTTTTCTTCTCTTCCTCTCTCTCTCTTTGTTGTCCCTCCCCCACTCTCTCTCTTTCCCTTTATTTTTCTCCCTTTCCCTCTCTCCCTCTTCCCCCTCTCTTCCCCTTCACTTACCATCTGTCTGTCTGTCTCTCTCTCTTTCTCTCTCCTTCCTCTCCCCCTTTGCCTGGGGCTTTGGCTCTCACCCATAGCTGTGAGCCCCTGGTTGATCCACAGGGGAATGGAGCCCCCCCAACCCCCCCCCCCTCCTCCTCCTCCCCCACACTCCACCCCAGGCCAGAGTGCCAAGTTTGTCCTAATGAGTGTCATAAACCAGACAGGCTGTTTCACTTCAGGCTGGGCTGGCAAACTACAGGCAACACTGAGAATTTTCAAGTCCTGTCCTGTACAACAACATCTGTAGTCAGTATTCTAAACAATCTACCCCTATCAAACCAGCGAATTAACATCCTATGCCTAAAGGTACACTCTCTCTCTCTTTTTTTTTCTTTCTCTCTCTCTGGGAGGGCTTTGTGCTACAGCACACTTCCAGTACAGGATATAAAAACAACTGCTCTGGGAATGGCCGTGTAATTTCATACCTCTTTCATTCCATCCCGCATGGTATTTTGCAGCTCTTTTATTCCATCCAGAAAAAAAGGCATTGACCCTTTAAATCCTCTCTCTGGTGCTCTAGGAACCAAACCTATTCCAGGAATGGAGTCAATCGCTCTGTACTTAAAGATCATGGACATTTAATCTTTAGTGGATCTACTTGTTCTGAGAGGGGAGGGGGGGGGCAAGGCAGTGGATTCATTCGGCAGGTCAGGAGTCACTGAAGAGAGCTTTGATGGAGAAGGTTGTGGAGGGAGGGGGGCGATGGGGGCTGGGCGGAGGAGGAGGAGAAGGGGGGTGGGGCAGGGCTCCAGCAGATGGAACATCTCTCGCAGAACATTGATCCGTTTTTATTAATGGAGAGACGGAGCCGCCGCAGAAGAATGTGGCGAGGACGGCGAGCGTGTCATCCGGACCCAGCGCCAACGTTAACATTCCTGTCTCCCCAGAGTGAGTTCTCTCGTGTTGCCGCACAGATCACTGCATCTTCCCCTTCATCAGCGGGCAGCAGCTCATCATTTCTGGCTTCGCTCTCATGGACGCTGGCCTGATGAGCCCTCGGCTTCAATAGAGAAAGAGTTGCCAAGTACAGTTAATATCCAATTAACCTGATCGCTGAACCTGAAGCATCTCTCCTAAAGGCTGCCAATCTAGATAATGTACCCACTTAAATAGCACATTAAAAACCCTGGCGTGGCTGTATTGTGATGAACAGCTGGTAGCTGCTCGTTAGTGTTAGCGTAGGAGCTTCTCGTTTTCCCATTCAAGATGGCGGCCAGGGAGCGACCGACTGGAGCCATGGCGAAGAAAAGCAACTCTTTGATCTCTCTTAATGAGGTGGTGTAGGGATTTCCTCGCTCTTGTGACGTTTCTCTGTGGTCCAGGATCAATGTGACACTGTGACTAGCTCGTCTTCTCTTGTTCTGTTGGTATTTAGGTGAAAACAAAGGCCAGAATGTGCTGAGAGAACACCGTGTCTCTGCTGTCACGCCAGGGTTAACATGCTCAGACCCAGCTTTGCAAAGTCCGTCCTCTTGTACAGTGCAGATCATAGCCGCGGGAACGTATTTTATCGGGGGTTAGTGCTGGGGGTGGGGGGTGGGGGTGGGGGGTGGGGGCTTAATGTTGCGGGGCGGTGCCGCGGTGGTGGATTTTCAAGTCATATCATTTTCAATTCTCATGCTGTCAGCAGGGGGTGCTGCAGCACCCTCAGCACACCTAGTTCCTGCGGCCATGGTGTTGATATCATTACAGTTTTTTTTATTCGCTTTGGTACTATTCTCACAAGTATGTGGTAAAACCTCACAACTGTTAGTACAAAACTCAAAGCAGATCATCAAAAAGTCAGTTTTTTCAAACATGTAATCACATGTTCAATTGACAAAGTACAATGCACAAAATTACACAATCACTTTTTCACCACACCTAATCAGTGTGTCATCAAAGAAATACCTTTCATATGAAGTAATTGTCTTTCACAATGCAATGCTCACAATACTTTTGATATGCTTCTCATCAAATTTGCGTAAATACATTTAACCAAAACTTAATCCAACTGATTTTAATGGTTAATCACTGAACCGTTTGGTAAACCTATATATTTTCATTTCAGCAATAAACAGTATATTGATTTTGAGAACTACAGAAATAAAATGTGTTTTTGTACGAACATATAAATTAACCACACATGATGAATACTCGTTATTGCTACTTGATTTCAGATTGGGGTAACCACAATTGGTCATTAGATATACGTAAAAGTGGGGGCGTAAACACTGGCAATTTCTTTCAACATAGCAGGATAGACAGCAAGGAATAGGAAGAGCTTGTGGACAAGGGTTCCGTCAGAGAGGTGGGCATGAGAGAGGTCAAACAGAGAGGTCACCAACAGAGAGGTCAGAGGGATGGGCATGGGCACCAACAGAGAGGTCAGAGAGGTGGGCATGGGGCCTCTAAATGTTATGTTTTGTTCTCATTTAGTTACATAATAGAAAGTATACCTATGTTACAATTATATCTGAAAAATAGTAAAAACTACGTAATGTAGACGATGTCTTCATTGATCCTTCACTTGATTACACATAGGATGGATATTTTGGAAATTATTATTTATTATGTAAATGTGAGTAATGTAAGTGTATTGCCTAATGTGAAACTGTGTAATCTGTCTTTTACATAGTATTGGAACATTAATTTCAGCACTTCTAAGGCCGATTTGAAACATGTATCTTGCATTGTTTGCTGTTGGATGAACTGATTGTTTAAAGTACTAAACTGAAAGAAGATCATACTGTTGTGTTTTGGTGATTAAACCAAATGTTACCATTACATATTACAATAATCTTGTGTTTGAAACAATGATTATGTGGACTGGAAACATGTGCAACTGACTGAAAGCATTCCATTAGGTTTTGAAAGAATGACTAGCTGCGTTACAAGTGTGATCAGTTTGGATTTTTGTACTAAGAGTTTTGAAAATGTACACCTTATAAAAAAAACTGTAACCCTCCCTCTATATCTACCAGCTGGGGATGTACATCTAAGGACTTCCTCTCTGATAAGCTATCATAGCTTACTGAAGAAGAGAGAGCGGGTGGGAGTTTTGTCTTCAAACAATCAGAATGTTCCTCAGAAGGTAATCAGTGGTAGCTAATCCTTAGCTGTGGAAGCTCCTGCAGTACATGCGTCTCTCCATCTGTCATCTGTCATCTAACAACTTTGAGCTGATTTGTGGTGTGCGGTGAGGTGGGGGTGGGGTGGTGCGAAAACTCACTTTCAAGGAAAATGTGATCCTCCAATGCTGATAACACTGGTTGTTCTGCACATTCTAGACACCCCCTGCCCCAGCCACAACCACAGCCCCAGCCCCAGCCCCAAAACTCAGCCCAACCTCTCCTTTGGCCTCAGTTCATCTCAGGTCAAACACACTGTTGTTTTAACACATTCTATTGACTGACTGAATTCATGAGGACTTTCTACAACATCACAAAGGTTAGCTCACACAACTGAGCCAGAAGTTCTGGCCAGGCCTTGGAGCCAATGGAGTCCAGCTAAATTTGTGTGTAAACAAAATTTTTAAAACATTTTCTTTTACAGAATACATTTCCTTTGTGATGTTATTTTTGAACTCGGTACACGGAACATAAGACGCAAAAGAAATCCTTGGTCAAATAAACACAGACGATTCTATTTGGACACATTTTCCAGTGGATATGTGTTTGTGTTGTATGCTCAAGTCGTGGTGTGGTTTTAAGGGGATTCATGTTTGTGTGTTTAGGCACACACACACACACACACACACACACACACACACACACACACACACACACACACACAGAGATGTTAGGCTGCGCTTGTTAGTTATTCTGCAATTCAACCTTCAGCTGTGTTCTACAAAACAGTTACAGTTTTTAGATTGCACAGCACTTTATGACTTTGTGAGTGTCAGGGATCTGGGGGGGGGGGCAAGGTAAATGGTAGGCAGGATGGTAGGTTACACTACTAGCACGGGACCCCCCCAAAGTAAAAAATGTTCCCTCCCATGAGGAGTCCCATTGCTTTTACAGGAGAACATGAGATGTATTTTGACATGTACATTCGCTCTTGAGAGAATTCAACAATGGTGTTAATGTCTGCCTCTTGTGTATTACATGATTAAAACTTTCCATAATAAAAACAAAACACACAGGCTGTAACGGCTGTAATAGGTTTGCCGCTGATGGAGAGAACTGAGGGAGGGGGACGGACAGGTAAGCAGGCACGTAGACAGACAGCTAAAAGGATGGTCTCTCCCTTTCCTGACTTCCTGTTGGTACAAGGAAATCACACTCCTCTTACTGTTGTTGCCAAGGTCAACACAAGCGCGGGTCAAAGCGAAACCCGATTGGATTCCAGTTTCCCCTTATTCAGTGTCAAACAGCGTCTGTGAAGGATGTTGATGCTACAGAACCAACACAGCCCTGCGTGAGAAGATGGAGGTGGAGGTTCTTTTTCTCTGCGTCCCTCCTCTCATGCCTGGAAGCGTTCTTGGCATAACAGGGTTCATTTCAACATGGTGTCAGCTGTCCAACTATTTATTATCCCTTACCGGCTTGGCATTCTTGTGTGAGGTATGGTAGGACATGGCATGCTGATTCTTGATGGGTTGTAATTTACGTGTTGTTACTATAATTTGTCATCAGTGTTTCTCCGACAGATCTCTACATGTTGGATTGAAAAACAGTTCTCTTTTTACTTTTACGAAGTCACACTGTTGACGTTTCTCACAGTTGTGTTCACAACAAAATGGTCAAGTAAGATATCGCGTTTTGAAAAGGGATAGTGGAACTAAGATTCAAACTAGTTCTTGAGATTTATCATTTTTTCCACCTTCCTACCAACCTATCTATCGTCCTACCACGGTTGGCACAAGAGGTTGTGTGGTGAAGTCTGCCCTCTGTTGGTAGTAGAGAGGACAGCAAAATTAACATGACCAATTCACATTCGGTATGCTTTATTTTCACATAAAAGGATAAATGAGAATGCAAATGAAAGGGAACAGGACAATACTTAAACTCATTAAAGTCAAACATATCTTTATTTTCAGTTCCACAAAGTGCAAAATAATAAACCATGAGGAAACATTTTCAGATAATAAATTAGTATAAAATGTCAAACAGAACAATACAACAACCTTAAAAATTACTCCAGTTCCATATAGTTCATGATGAACGACAAGAACACGAGGGCGAGAGGTTGACGGGTGTGGAAGCTGGTAGGAGGGCTGGGTAAAGGAAGATGAGTGGGTGAGGGAAGAGGAGGGTGAGGAAAGAGAATAGTGGCTGGGTGAAAAGAAAGGCGAGTGAGGGAAACGTTTTGTTGTTGTTGTAAATATAACAGTGGAAGATGGGCACCTTGTAGATTCTCCATGGTGATGTTTGTAACAGAGTTCCGGTCACCCTGTCACTCGAACACACATCCGAAGCAGGATGGGTTGGCACAGATTTCACAAGGATCAAGCGGTGTGATGAGCATTGCTGGAGACACACACACACACACACACACACACACACACACACACACACACACACACACACACACACACACACACACTCACACACACACACAGACAAATACACACAGCATTGTAAGCTTCCAGTGTCCCTCTGACATTAAACATGTTGAATGTCAAACTCCAGGCAAATATTGACAAAGGGAGGATGTCCTGAAGCCTTACAAGGTTTACAAACAATACAAAACAAGGTTTACACAATATTAAGGAGTATGCACAGCGATAGAGTCATACACAAGCGCTCTTTGTTTCACTCATTTTATTGCCTAAACACTATTTACTCTGCTCTCAATGGTCTCCTGCCTGACATAACACCTCAGAGCAGTACACACACACACACACCCAGTAGCAAGGCCTGTCTGGGATGTGTACAGACCGCAGAGCAACAGCAGCCAAACGTTAGCCTGTAAGATACTGTGTAAACACTCGACCAACCTCCTATCCAAAATGCAGTATGCAACCTACGGGACTGTTGTGAAGGGGCAGCATCTGCCACACGTCCCCCTACCCTCCAGCCCTGCCTGTGCTGCTATGCAGCCTTTCAGACCCTGAATCCTGCAGGTGTGAGAGGGGTGGGGGATTAGCCTGGAGGTGGGGATGTGGGCTCACAGCTCAGCAACATGCTGTTACATCTGAAACGAGTCACAAACCAGTCACAAGCTCTCGAGCCACAAGCCATCTGGCTCCGACATACTGCAGCAGAGCTTCGCTGGAGGGGGTTTGGGGAGGCACTGCAGCTGATAAAGATTAATCGCTCCCCTTGACAACGTGTATAGAGTACAGGAAATATTCTGGCAATGGGCGTTGCTATCTTGAAGGTGGATATTAGAAGGCTAAATGATCAGTTCACGTATTCTTCTTCCATAAATCGTTTCTCGTTTGTGGGAAACTGTTTCAAAAATGGCCCGTCGCGCAAGGCGCAACCAGTGTTTTGGGTGGAGTTGCGATCTCTGGGATCTGACTCACCAAGCCGGTAGAAGGTCAGGGCTGCTCCTCTGCCCTGGCACACTGGCAGGAAGGACTGAGGCAGGGCGGGGTCGGCACAGAGGGACGAGGCGCTGGTCTCAGCCAGGTTGGGGTTCAGGATCCAGTCTGCATCCATCAGCTCCTTCAGCACCTTCACTGCCTCCAGAGGGTAGCTTCTGTCTCCATCCTGCCAACGCACACGCACACACACGCACACACACACACACACGCACACACACACACACACACACACACACACGCACACACACACCCACACACGCACACACACACACACACACACAATTATTGTTTTCGCTTTTCTGAGCCAGATGGTAGCCCACGTTTTCATGACATCTGACATATGGTGCAGTTATACACACTCACACGCAAACACACCCATACACACACATACACACCCATACACAAAATACACATATAGAGTTTGTATTTGTCTCACAATGTACTACCTGACAGAAATGAAATAACGTTTGAAATAACGTTTTGAAATGGTTCATTACTCTTAAAATGAGTTTTCGTCCACTCACCCTGACCTCCACACCCAGACTTCCCCACAGGATACAAGACGTCAACAGCATGAAAACCCTTAATGACCTCATTCTCAGGCTGCTTGCGAAGTCTCTGAGTCTCAGGTTGTTGCAGGACAGGTCTGTGGTAGGTCTGTGGTGAAAGTCTCAGTAGTAATGCAGTTCTGTTGCTGCAGTAGCACAGCTCTCCTGTAGTAGCGCTACTGCTCTGTAGTAGAACTGGTCTGTAGGAGTTGAAGTACAAGTCGTAGTTTTTCAGCTCTTCAGTAACAGTAGAACTGCTCTGTAGTAGAAGTGGACCTCAGGAAACAGATCAGACTCTCTGATGTGTGTCTATCACACATCAAGCCCTTATAAAGCCACGCCGCAATGAGTCAGTAACTCATTAACACGGAAAGTCTATAGGGGCTTGGCTGGACCCTTGGTACCAATGTCTCCATAAGATAACAAATGGCCAAAGGGTAACTCATTAATGACATTAATGGATCCTCTTTTTTGGTCATTTGCGTGGTACTCCTGTTGACACAGTCTGACGTCCCTACTGCCTCACCCACATCCTGTAAATATAAGGCTGTCTCTATCCCACACTTGTCTGTCTCCACTGATAAGAGGACATGGTTCAGAGGACGTGGACGTGTTTCACGGTTTCCATATTACGTCGGCCTGATGGATTGCTCCCTGTCGAAACAGCTGTGATATTTGCTAAAGCCGACATTGTCTGGGTGTTAAAGTCACCTGTGAGTTCTACTGACGGTCACATTCATTCGCGCATCATCTAGGTGCGGTCACAGGGCTTGTCGTTGATTGGTCCTTGGATCGAAAATCTGAGATTTCAGCAGATTTGCACACTGCCACGTCGGCATGTTATTTCTCACACTGTAAATGTGACTTTTCTGGTAACGTAACAGGTGTCACTGTGTCACCTGTGTCATTTCCTTTCTCACATGCCACCTTCAGGGTCTGATTCCTCATATTCCTACCATTCACGAATGCCACTTTAGCCGCATTAGCATGCCGCGAGTAGACGCTACTTGTACTTGCTGGGCTGCTAAGAACACAAAATAACTTTCTCTCACCAGACACCACCCCACGTTGGTAGGCCTGGACACCCCCCCCACACCCCCCCCCCCCCTCACGGCTAGGGTTATGCTCATTGGATGACAGCAGATGGATGAGGCGCCATGTCATGTTTGGGGAGAGGTGTCCGTTCTTCTGTGACGTGCCAGTTGGGTGAATTTAAGATTAAATGTGGATAAATGATTGAAGGAACTGCTCCACTGAGGGAAATGTACTCAGCCTGCGCACACTGGGCCATGGAGAGTCCACATTAACGCCAAGGCCACCCTTACCAGGTCAACCACCCGAAAAAAACTGGTAAACCGCAAGTCTGGTACCTGGAAATGATGACATTGAACTGTGGGGTAGAAGGGGAAGTAGTACCCTGCTGCCACTGGCAAGGACAGGAGCAGACTGCAGCAGATCATCCACGCTGCTGAGAAGGTGATGGGCTGCAATCTGCCTTCCCTCGAGGACTTGCACCACCTCATAGACCCTGCTACTCCCCTCTGGCAGGAGGCTGCGGTCCATCAGGTCCAAAACGTCCTACCCCCCCAGAACAGTTTCTCCCCATCCACAACTGGCCTCATCAACAAGGCTATTTTTATATAGTTTTTTACAAGGACTGTACGCACATTTTGTATGCACGTGCTACCACAGTAAATTCCTTGTTTGTGTACACTTATTTGGCAATTAAACTTGATTCTGATTCTGATTCGAAAGAGCCTTACTATACTGTTTTGGGCAATGAATGTGGAAGAAAGCTTCTTGGCACATCTATAGCCTATATACTAGCGTTAATGTATAAAACAATGCTAATTTTGGATTAATAATTTAAGAAGCAGAAGTAAATCAAATCAAATCAAATGTATTTGTATTGCCCTTTTTACAAGCAATGTCACAGAGGGCTTCACATACCCTCAACAAACTTAAACCCTCAAGGAAGACAAGGAAATACTCCCAGAAAAACTCATTAGAGAAATATAATTGAAGAAACCAGTAAGAGGCCGTGAAGAATGTTGAGGATTGTTATTATACGTAAAAAACCTTTCCTGAACCCATCACAACAGTGTGCTACTCTGATGATTAACTACCGACCCATTAACCCTCCTCTTGTCTTGAGAAGTACTAACACATTACCTTCAGGCCACTGTGACCCGGAGTAGAATTGACATCATAACTCGACTCAACATCAGCTTTTTTCCTTAACTCTCTAGCTTCCCCAAAGGTACAGCTATAAATACAGAATACAGATAAGAAAACAGACGTAGGTGGTTTGAACTAAGTCAACAAGGTTGTGGTTCTGCAATGTTACCATGAACACATCTAAACTTCCCAATGAAAACATGTACATTTGAATTTTCCCTTATAACATTTTTTTGCAGTCCATTTCAAGACTGATGACCAAATCTATAAGCTACTGGTCTTTTTATAACATTCATGTCTGAATATACACTCATTGAAATGAATAATAGACAATAAAAGCTGGCCTTAGTCTAATTGCTCAGTTTTGTTCTTCCTGATATGGCTTTAACAACATATTCACTTAGAGGAAAAAGGTGGGCTAACACTAAAGCTACTGTTAGATCCTGTTCCAGGCTACCGCTGGAAAGAGAGTGCACCCACAAAATTGTTGATGTTACACTTACGATATGATATTGATTTTGCTGCACTCTACTGTGCACTATTGTAGTTGATATGTTAATGCTTCTCATCCTGGATTATTGAATGAAATGTCCAATGTAATGTATAAGGCATACATAGTCGCACACAATGTTTTAATCAAGAGGTTTTTATTAAACATAAGTCATTCATTAACAAGAGTTGAACACTCCTGCTTTCAAATAATGAAAAAAGAGCATGTCTGTATTAAATAAGTACATAAAGCAAAGTCTGTAACAGGCAGGAAAAGTCAAGAAAGTGTGAGTGCTATGCTTTCCAAAGTAACAGTTGTCTACAAAACTGAGTGTGCCCCAAATGTATTTGTTTTCCTGCACTTTTAGCTGGTCTTTCAGTTTCAAGGAAACACAAATGACATAGGATAGGAATATTCAAGAAACAAGGAATTCCATTATGTTGCCTTCAACCAACCGAAACAACCAGAGAAAATAACGAATCAACAAAACCTGGAACGACCTTGGAGGTAAACCAGAAACCCAAAAAGATGCCTGCTAGCGGGGTCCCGGGAGGGTTCCCACGACGACGGCCATCTCCATCAGCACCCTGTGCAGGCAGCAAAAGCGCAGATCTCGCACACATCCATGGGCATGAAGGCTGGAGACGAGACAAGAAACCAAGAAGACGTTAGAAAGGTTACCACGGTGACCAATTCGTGGTCGGCAATGCCGTTCTTTAAAGCAGCCATTTGCCACGAAACTCAATTAACCTAATTCTAATCAGTAAGCGGGCATCCGAGATCAGTGAGCATTTGATGATTGCTTTGTCTTGTTAGTGTCTGAGCAGCTAACCTAGTCTGAAGAGAGAATCAGATGCTCCTCGCTGCATACACAGAGGCAGGAATTCCATTGGCAGGTCTGGGTTGGTACAGACAGCTGCCAGGCTGGTGCTCAACAGGCGAGGGTTCTCTCTGTCGGACAGCCTGCTGCTCTCAGCCAGATCCTGAAGCTTCTTCACCGACTCCAGAGAGAACACAAAATCTCCCTCCTGCAGAGGAGATAAAGAGAAATAGAGGGGGAGACAGACAAGACACATCATTCAAACCTGAAAGCCTACATTACCAGTCATTCCTTTTTAACTGATGAGAGCTGAGATAGCTGTCATTTCGTGGACAATACGGTACCACGATGGATATGTGCCTCAGAATGTAAGATAATCAGTATGTGACCTGGTTGACACCAGATGCACATTTCTGTTTGCTTCTATTCAGAACCAGTCACACAAAGCTACTGTACAGTAGTACATTGGCTTCACCCAGCATATTCCCTGACGCCCATTCCAAGTCCCTACAAGACTTATTATGTCAGACCTCCATAAAGAGGCTGCAAGTAAAACCCAGGTGAGCAAGGTTTTACTAACGCTAACCGCAACAGCTGAGAGAGGTGTTACTTACTTTAACCACAACCGCCTCAGAGAGGGAGGTCAGGCACAGGGCCAGGAGCAGGAGAGCGGCCTTCATCTTGTTGAGTTTTGGGAGGGATTGTCTTCCTGTTGGTTCTGTAGCTGGAGCTGCGTTGGACAGGTGCTCGAGTCGTGACTGCTCTCCCTCCGGCTCCCTCAGACTTTTTGAACTGTTCGCCCCACAACCCGCTGCCCCGTGATTGGCTACGAGGCCACCGGGAGTTTTTTTCTCACGGTTAATCAGTAGAGAAGGTGCTGGTTTACGGCGCCATAAAGAGGAATTCATAACTCCACTCTGACCTCATCTACTGTCTTGTTTTTTTTTTTATAGATCCATGAGTGCCCCTCCTCCTGCTCCAGTGGGCTTACGTTTGGTTAACTTGTAACCGCGGTGCCGTCACACATTTGTGAGGTCTTACACACAGCCAGACAATGTGGGCCGGAGACCCGCTTAGTTGCCCAAGAGAATGCTGTATAACTTCTCCACGGAAGGGATTGTTAAGTGTGAAACCAAGGTCAGGACTTTTCTAGGTCAAGCTCTCTCAAATGAAATCCAAATCGAATCAGATTTGAGTTGTGTCTCCTTTCATACAAGCAATGTCACAGAGGGCTTCACAAAAGCCTACAGATCAGTACAGATAGCAAACTTAAAACCTCAAGGAAAAACTCTCAAAACTCTCAGAGAGAAAATAAATGGGAGAAACATTGGAAGAGTAAGACATTGGGTGATGTGAAGGTGCAGACTACAGGCTGGGGACAGTTACCCAACACTTTTCGGCAAGTATGTCCACAAACACCCTTCCCCAATACTGGAACGTTGTCTGTATATTGAAACACTAGACTCCTCTAATGCATTCAGTCATAGTATTAGTCCTCTGTCAATGAGCTCCAATTAGGCTACATCCTGTGGAGTCATTTTGGACTTTGACATCCATCCGTGGATTTACAACAGTATTTCATGACTATTAACACAGGGATTTGCACTAATTGGTGTATCTGCAGGCGTGAGGGTGCGTGTGTGTTTGTGTGTGTGTGTGGGGGGGGTCATAAAGGGATGGTTGACACAGTGACCTCTATGTACAGTAACCCTTGATACAGGTAGGTATCAAATATATAAATACATATATTTTAGACTTACTTATTTTAGACTTTAGACTTATATATGTATAAAGGTTATCAGTGTGGTTATTAGTCATCAATGTCCTGAATATCTCTGCAGTGCACCTTGCTGCCAACAGGGGGCTTGGCAACATGTGTGGCTTGTTTCATCACTGCAATATTCCAACATGATCCATCCAGACATACATTTAATTTATGCTCTGCGGAAAACAAACTAAGCCCAGCCCAGCTCCTGTTCACACACCTCTTAAATGGTCATTCCTACTATAAAGCTCCCATTGTTTTTCGGTATAAAAAATCAGTTGATAGTTCTGTAGTAAGCTGGGAGTGGCTCCTTCAGTCGCTTTAAATCACTCCTTTGTTTTACTGCTCTCAAAGAGTGTTGTTAAACTGTGTGACCTTTGCATCAGACTGACAGGCCTGTTTCCAGACATTGTTTGAACGTAGACAACATCCACATACAGCAAACTCTGTATGTGGACATACAGCATCCACATACAGCAAGTTCTCAAACAGGATTACATGAAACCACACTTGGTCATGTGGTTGGGGGGGGGGCTGTTGGAAAGTGTGTCAACGTCAAAGTTTGTGTCTCCATCCAGTCTCCATCTCAGTTCAAGTTTTCAGGTTATTTACCATTTGTAGCACGTACAGCTGCCACAGCTTCCTAGTCATACATTTTCAATTCCATTCACTCTATTGATCCCGAAGTGAATTCAAGCGTTCAAGTAACACCAGTCATGGTCTGTGACAGGCCTCTGGAGGGTTGTGTATATTGGAAGGCACTGGGAAAAGATCCGCTGTGCCGGAGCCTTGGGACCATTCTGCCTCATTCCCAAGGCCCACAGTTGAAACCTTGCATAACTTTGATGGTGACATCATTGTAATGGTGAGTGTTCAGATGGGCATGTATTGCATGTTCACAGAGTGGGCTGACACACAGTTCTTGACAGGTGTACAAGTCTAGCCCGCTTTGTCCATATAAGCAAGACTAATGACATCTATTCATCCAAGACTCATGACTCAAGTCAATAATCATCTTCGGAGGAACACGCTGGAGCTGGCAGGAACCACTTTTACCGACTCTTCATGGAAGAATATCATTCATGAAGAGTTGTTCCCGAACAACAATGCCAGTGTGGTTCTGTTGCACTTTGGTCTGAAACAAACACGTTACTAATAACAGATAACTAGGCTTGTTTATCAGAGGTCTGGTTGATTCAATAAGTGTGAGGATTCACTTAGCCTTTGAAACATATCTATTTCAATGAATACGTGCTCAGGGTTGACGAAAATGTAATCAACAACCAATTTACAACCGCTTAGAATTGCCATGAAATGATAATAATAAGTCAAAAGTGCAAGCTCTCTGGCAGTAAAGTTTCCCGAGACACGTTATGAGTCACGGTGTCACTCACCAGGAAATTACAGAAGACAGACTAGGCTGGTCCACTGTGACTAACCCTACAACCATTGACCAGCCAGACTGAATCTCTTTACACACCTGGGTGGGTGGGAAGTGTACCCTTACCTGCCGGAGTGTCTGGAGATTTGGTGTTGGTAATGAATTAACCCATATGTGTGTGTTTTACTGAGATTAATGGCTTTTATATGAATCATTTCACACTATCCCCCATTCCCAGTCCAGTCCAGACTAAAATTGTCAGGCCTATTATCATAAAGGCTGATTTTATTGGGCTTACAGTGTCACTGACTGTGTGTCAAAGAGAGCACGTGTTGGCATGCAGGTTAACACTTGATATTGATTACTTGTTTATCTTAGAAGACCCTTCTCAATCCTTAAAGGTCTATTCCGCTACTTCAAAGTAACTGATCAGCTCAAACAGAGGAGCAACAAAGATGGATTGCAAAGTCATCAATCACACAGTGGCACCGTGATCACGAATCTGATGAACTCCATGGAACCCACATAGGACGGGGAATGCTACATGCATGTACCGCATGAGTCTACATGTGACTGTTATAATAACATGTCTGTGTGTGTCTGTGTGAGTTTTTCATGCCGTGTGCATGCTCGTCTGACGTGTGCGTGCATGTGTGCGTGCATGCACATGCGCGTGTTGATAATATGGGAGTGACACACTGTGTTTATGGCCAATATGAGCATAAGGCCATGATGATGTTCAGGGGTGACAAACTGAGACTTTTCCAGAAAAGTTTGACATCTCTCCTTGTGTTGAATTTGTCAGGTTCCAGCTGACACGATATAATGACAGGATACCTTTTGGAGCCACCCTGCTGTCAGAAAAGACATTTCCTCTTTTAAACTCTCCTCATCGTCAGTGCAGGGGCTGTGACGCACACACAGACGCGGCTCCCTCCCGCATCAACGCATGATGTACATCGACTCATCCAAATGTCACAACTTTTACGCAGACAACGTTTCCTTATCTAGCTCAATGGTCTTGCTGTCCTCACCATATATTCTCATGTTGAGGCTGTAAAGACAGCAAATCATCTATGTCAAATAGGCTTATGCCACAGGACTGCCAATAAAGGGAACTTGGTCAAGCCTCTCTCTTTCTCTGTCACACTCCCTTATCTCTTTCTCCTTGTCTCTTTCCAATTTTCTCTCAGCAATGGATTCTCTTTGATGTTGATTAGTAGTAAAGTATGTTTTATTATATGTGTAGGTGACATGCGAGTGGCATCCTTCAAAGGTATTCATGGTCACATCGTTATGGGAAAGGTTGAATGGTTGAACCCAAATACTACTGTTGTGTCCAGAAAGATGTTGTTCTTTAGAAGTGCTAGTTAGAAATAATGGCTTAATGGCACTAATGAAGATAGAGAGATGATGACACAACTAATTAAGATAAGGACAATTATGTTATTGTGAGAGCAAATATGATATTTCAATTGAGTAATTAAAAAATCACCATAACGTTTTAAACAGGTTTTAAAAATGGATTTAAAAAAAGAAAACGATAAACATGTATACTGCAGGAGTGAATACAAGGCATGCATAGAATGAAGGGCTTCTCATGTGATCATGTGTCTTGGTGTAGAAGCGTGTTACCACACCACAAGCGTGCTACCACATCTACATGCCTGGTAGACATGAGAAAGGATAACAAGCCCTTATGTCTGCAATAGCAGCCATTGCTTCAAGCCAAGGAATGAGGGGGCGAAGCTTGGATGAAATTCTGTCAACCCCGTCGTCTGCAGTAGGATTTACCCATGTTTGCATGCCATGTTAGCATGCCATGTTAGCATGCCATGTTAGCATGCCATGTTAGCATGCCATGTTAGCATGCCATGTTAGCATGCCATGTTAGCATGCCATGTTAGCATGCCATGTTAGCATGCCATGTTAGCATGCCATGTTAGCATGCCATGTTACCATGCCGTGTACATGCTGGTGGGGGCAGAGTACATGCTGGTGGGGGCAGGGTACATGCTGGTGGGGGCAGAGTACATGCTGGTGGGGGCAGAGTACATGCTGGTGGGGGCAGGGTACATGCTGGTGGGGGCAGAGTACATGCTGGTGGGGGCAGGGTACATGCTGGTGGGGGCAGAGTACATGCTGGTGGGGGCAGGGTACATGCTGGTGGGGGCAGGGTACATGCTGGTGGGGGCAGAGTACATGCTGGTGGGGGCAGGGTACATGCTGGTGGGGGCAGGGTACATGCTGGTGGGGGCAGAGTACATGCTGGTGGGGGCAGGGTACATGCTGGTGGGGGCAGAGTACATGCTGGTGGGGGCAGGGTACATGCTGGTGGGGGCAGAGTACATGCTGGTGGGGGCAGGGTACATGCTGGTGGGGGCAGGGTACATGCTGGTGGGGGCAGAGTACATGCTGGTGGGGGCAGGGTACATGCTGGTGGGGGCAGGGTACATGCTGGTGGGGGCAGGGTACATGCTGGTGGGGGCAGGGTACATGCTGGTGGGGGCAGAGTACATGCTGGTGGGGGCAGGGTACATGCTGGTGGGGGCAGGGTACATGCTGGTGGGGGCAGGGTACATGCTGCTCTGACAGACTATGCTGCTGTCACAGATGTCTCTGCCTCAGATTCTTGGAAGCACTCTAGAGTTATCTAGTCAGATCTACAACAACTAGGCTAAACAGACGTACAGGTCTTTATCTTTCTTTTGAAATATGCTTTCGGCCTCACAAAATTCTATAAAAAGTCATAAAGTCAAACGCGATGGAGCAGTCTGTTACAGATGAATACAATGTGTTTCAGAGCACAAAGGCAGAAGTAGAAAAAACAACTGTTACAGGACGACAGCCACGACGACCTGCACGGCAAACATCCAGAAACACTGTGTTTTGGCATCGATAGAGTTAGGAATGTGGTGGTGATCTAAATGTCCTTTTTTGGGGGCTTTGGCAAACCCTAACTGGCCACATTGAGACACAAGATAGAATCATGCAAGATTTTGCAATTCGACGTTCACAGACACCAACATTCACGGTGGATTTCCACGCCTGCAGGGCTGCACTGTACCAGCAGGCCTGCAAACATGGATCATTCTCCATCTCTGCTCCAAATGTACCTTCCCCACAGCGGAGAGTGTGCCGCTGCTAGTCCCAACAGTTCACCCAAACAGCCTATCGTGCTGAGGGTGAAAACGATCTGAGAGGATTGGGTCATGGCAACTGAAGATGTAATTATGCTTGAGAATAGAAATGCTGCTGATACGCCATCTGTGGTAGATGGAGAAAGCAGGTATTCCGATAAAGCGCTGTGTGTTCATGAGAAAGGGGGTTCATGTTAGCCATGACTCTGTTTACCCATGATGACAGTGCTATGGGTTGGACACCACACTGAGCAGTGTTGTACAGGTATCACACGCGTCACCATGTCTTGCAGCTCTGTCACACAGCTTCTCTCCTCAGTGGGGACAGTCGGAACTGACTCTAACTAGACACACTCTGCCCTCTGTTGGTCAAGCCCTGCAGTACATACAATTCCCATGTTCAAAGACCAACAACTGACTATTGTACATTTAGGTGTTTTACTGAAAGGAACAACATAAGTGACTGAACAACTGAAATTGAATGAATGGAATAAGCTTCCAGGCAGTAAGCTTCCAGGCAGGTGACTGTGGAAGCTTTCCAAACCTTTTTTACATCGCTCCCTTCCTCTCCCCCTATCACTATCACTCCATTATTGCTGGGAAATAATAGTAAATATCTGATGGGTGACAAGGGGTGAAGGAAACCAGGGAGTGTGGAGATGAGTGGACTATAGTGACCCTTCATCAGTGTGGCTGACTGTCAGGATTGCAGAAACAGGAGTTGGAGCACAGAGGAGGAGATGGGGATGGTGTGGAATGCAAGAGGAGAAACACACCACCCGAATGGGGAAACTATGGTCACCTTTACTGGTCTCAGTTACGTGTTGTGACTGGCAGATGGGAATCAGATGTGTGATGCTAAGACAAAATTGGAACATGGGAAATGTGTGTGAGGCTAAGACACTGTCAGCACAGAATGTTTCATGGTGCAGACCACTGTAAAACTGTAAGAATTCAGATTTCCGAGTCATGACCTACAGTACATTCACATTCAACTGCATGTGAATGTACACATCGCTTTGGATCAATGCATCTGCTGAATGAATATCAAATGTAAATCATTTGATGGGAGTTGTGCTTTTTTCAATAAAATCGAATCTCCATTACATACAGTCTCATAGCAACTGATGAGTCCAGTAGAAGGTATTAATGGGTATTATAGGATCTTATGCCATCTGCTAGGGAACAATGAATATTATAAAGTACTACACATCTATGTAAAGAGAAAAGTAAAATGACGAAACCCAAACCATATATTTTTTTTTGAATGAGTAATATGTGCATTTCACAGCAAAATAATCACCAGAGTCCAGATGGAATTCCCATACTACTTAGAATGGATAACACCGGTTCATTTCATGTCTCAGACAAGTCTGGTCTTGTCTGTTAGGGAATTGAGTAATTCAGAAAATAATAACTCAAAACAGCTTTTTGGTTTTACACTCACAATGAAGCTGTTACAATTATCTTAAAAACTCTTAAGGACTCTGTGTACAATACTCTTCAGAATCAGAATCAGAAAGGGGTTTTAATCGCCATGAAAGTTTGCACAGACAAGGAATTTACTTTGGCAAGACAAGGAATTTACTTTGGCATGACAAGGAATTTACTTTGGCAATTTACAGGACTTAAATACCACATGTAAAACCTTTGAAGCTGAAAGGAATAACATTCCTTTTTATACCAGAAAGTTACTTATTATTTTCCGAATCCTACCTACATGATTTGGCATTAAGCAAATCACAGGTGTTTGAGGTATACTAAAACAATGTATAACTACAGGCAACCTGCAAGCAAATTAGATCAATTAACAGTAAAATCATCAAAGTCTCCATGTGGGTAGCGCTGCATAGTGGGGTTCCTTCTTTCACAACTCATAGCCCACATCAGGGCCGGAGTGGGGCCACTTTTCAGCCCGGGAGTTTCAGGCCCAAGACCGGCCCTTTTTTTTGTATACCAAACAGGGCCGGATGCAGCCTACTTTGACTGGGGGTGCAGTGAACCTTTCTGGGGGTTATCATGATTACAGAAAGGGATCGTATAATTTTTTATATTGATACAATTTTTGAGACTGCTTATTAACGATCCGAGTGTTACAGGCACGGAGCCAGACGTTGTAAACATTCGAAGCTTTGCCCCAACCTAGGACTTATGGGTTTGATGTGATGCAAAATAGGGACTTCTACACTTAATGCGAGAGCGCACTGTGCGCGAGCGAACATTTTTGGCCATTATTTGAGCGCAAAATAGTTTTTTGAGCGCAAAATAGTTTTTTGAGCTTTATGTAAAATAAACAGACGTTTTCAATTGGTAAAACCTTGTCTAGTGATGCCATCACTCCGGCCCTGCTCCCATCCATCCTCCCTGACGCGTATCGTTACAGTAGCGCCGCCCGTCCCAGCTATCGGTAGCCGATCTGAGAAAACTTTTTGGAAAAGACGGGCTATGGACCCAACCAACTCGGGGAGAACTCCCTCACATGGTACAACCCATGCAGAGGCTGAGGTGTCAGAATGCAGAACGTGTGTAGCCTACTTTAAGAGAAGATGGACTAACGTGACAAATGTCAACAACAAAAACATAAAACAAAAACCACCCCGGCCCTGGCCCACATACGCCATACTTGAAACTGAGACTGCTGTGAAGCATTGTGTGCAGGGATCTCTTCTGTTGGCTGCATAATTGGTTTGTTATTTAAAAAAAGTACTCTGCAGCAACTGAATAAATGTAATGTATACAGGCATTCAACATATGATCAAAGCGAGAGGGGCTGAACTCCTTCAGAGCTATAATAAGCTGATCTGGGCTGCATAAAGCGAAACGCAGTACGAATCACAAATGAAGCTTTGGTTTGCACCTGTGGCTTTCATTGGACGTTAACGGTGAGTATAGAAACGTAGGACTTCTGGAAATTGGAAATTCAAATGTCCATTTGATGTAGCCTACAATTTTGAAAAAGGAAAACACTTCATTGACACTTCATCAGTAAGCCATCTTAAATGGCTTACTGATAAAGTAAAGTAAAGTAAACATCTCTCTCTCTCTCTCTCTCGCTCGCTCGCTCTCTCTCTCTCTCTCTCTCTCTCTCTCTCTCTCTCTCTCTCTCTCTCTCTCTCTCTCTCTCTCTCTCTCTCTCTCTCTCTCTATCTCTCTCTCTCTCTCCCTCTCTCTCTCTCTCTCTCTCTCTCTCTCTCTCTCTCTCTCTCTCTCTCTCTCTCTCTCTCTCTCTCTCTCTCTCTCTCTCGCGCGCGCACGCTCTCTCTCTCTCTCTCTCTCTCTCTCTCTCTCTCTCTCTCTCTCTCTCGCGCGCGCGCGCGCACGCTCTCTCTCTCTCTCTCTCTCTCTCTCTCTCTCTCTCTCTCTCTCTCTCTCTCTCTCTCTCTCTCTCTCTCTCTCTCCGAGTCACTTGTGCGCTCAGCTGCAGGTAAATGGGAGGCATGCAGACCGCGTGAGCGCATCAACACTACCGACGCCTTCGTACTTCCAGCTGTGGTTTCGTGTCCGACGTTCATCGACTTTTGCAAGACGCTTGTTTTGTCATTTAGACGGGATTATTATGTATCTCTTCCCATGATTTCCAGGGTGATACACTGAGCTGTCAGCTCTGAACTTGTATTAATACGGTGAGTAGTCTATTCTTGCCAATTAATGATCTAATCCGAATACACCTTGTCTTAGTAAGATAGCATTTCTTAATTAAATAGCATCAGATGTTTCTCTATATTTTCTCTATGGTAATATTTATTACAGCTTATAGCAACAAACTATTTCCATCAGAAACATGAAGTTAAGAGCATTTTATTTGATGAATTTAATTTAATGAATTGTTCCTAAAGAAGAAAGTATCAACTTTGTCGTCTTTTTGGTCAATTTTAATTGAATTAAGTTCCAACCGCAGTGGGAAGGGTTAAAAATAGCAGATTTTATGTTTGATATTATGTCTGATTATATGCACCCTCCTTGCCACGGAACAAAACTAAAGATAAACAACGTGATGCACAGGCTGTTATCACACATTGCTTAATGTGATTTGGATTGGAAATTGGGCTTTCTCAAATAACATTCCTCAGTTTTTAACAGACCGCAGTGATGTGACAGTACCTACAGAAGCGTGAAAGATCCACAGCATCATAGAGTGGCTGTGCCTTAAAGGCTGATCCACAGCATCATAGAGTGGCCGTGCCTTAAAGGCTGATCCACAGCATCATAGAGTGGCTGTGCCTTAAAGGCTGATCCACAGCATCATAGAGTGGCTGTGCCTTAAAGGCTGATCCACAGCCCATCATAGAGTGGCTGTGCTTTAAAGGCTGATCCACAGCATCATAGAGTGGCTGTGCCTTAAAGGCTGATCCACAGCATCATAGAGTGGCTGTGCCTTAAAGGCTGATCCACAGCCCATCATAGAGTGGCTGTGCCTTAAAGGCTGATCCACAGCCCATCATAGAGTGGCTATGCCTTAAAGGCTGATCCATAGCCCATCATAGAGTGGCTATGCCTTAAAGGCTGAGTCAGATCATTGAGTTGACGTCATACAGGACTGTATTGCACTGTTTTATAGAATAATTTTTATTATTCGGTGTGTTTCCTTGAATTTTTCAAAGGGGCCATGACCTATGCTCATCACAACACACACAATCCCCCCTCCCAACCACACACACACACACACACACACACACACACACACACACACACACACACACACACACACACACACACACACACACACACACACACACACACACACAAACACATCTCCTTCTGAAGTTACAGTATAGGTATTTGCTGCAGGTGTTGTTACAGTAATGCTCAAAACACTAGTGTTCCTATAAACAGATAAAAATGTATAGCAGAATAAATCTGCATGGGTTAGGAGGGCTGAAATGGATTCCATGTATTTTCTGTGCCTGGAAAACATCTGACACTGAAATCAACATGTGTTGATTGTCTAAAGTCAGGAAAGTCAAACGATTTTACTGACAGTCGATTTACAATCACAATTCATCAGGATGACTTTGACACTGACTGCATTTTAACCTCCGACTCCAAATACAAATCTCTCTTACTCCCCAAACTCTCCTAGGAACAGGCCCAGACTACTCGATGTCTGTGGACTTGAGAACAATGACTCTGTCATGACACACTGTGTTTGCTTCCTCATTCTCCTCAGAATGGTAGAAGACTTATTAGCCTCTCCAGTCCTCTTCTCCTCCTCTCACTGACCAGCTTCCCTTTCTGAGATGGATGGGTGCTGTCTGGAAGACGAGTTCTCCAACCTCTCAGGAGCTGAAAGCCAATCCCCCAACCTCACAGCGTTCCTCAACCTCACAAGCAACAGCACGGGGGTCCAGTCCATCGAAGACCTCCTACTGGACATCCTGGGGCCCAAACGCTCCCCTTTCGTCCTCGCCATCACGCTGGTCTACCTCCTCATCTTCCTCACCGGCTTGTCAGGCAACCTGCTCACCTGCACGGTGATAGTCAAACACAAGAAGATGCGCACCACCACCAACCTGTACCTGTTCAGCCTGGCGGTGTCCGACCTCATGGTGCTCCTATTCGGGATGCCCCTGGAGATCTACGACCTGTGGCAGAACTACCCCTTCCCCTTCGGCGAGGGCGGCTGCTACTTCAAGACCTTCCTGTTCGAGACGGTGTGCTTCGCCTCCATCCTCAACGTGACGGCCCTGAGCGTGGAGCGCTACATGGCGGTGATTCACCCGCTGAAGACGCGCTGCCTGTCCACCAACACGCACGCCAGGCGCGTCATCGCCGCCGTGTGGGCGGTGTCGCTCTCCTGCGCCGTTCCCAACACCCTCCTCCACGGCATCTACTACCTGGACCTGCCCGAGAAGGTGGACGAGTCGGCCATCTGCACCGTGCTCAAGCCCCTCTGGATGTACAACGTGGTCGTCCAGGTGACCATGGTGTGTTTCTATTTCCTGCCCATGACGCTGATCAGCGTGCTGTACCTGATCATGGGCTTCAGGCTGGGCAGGGAGGAGAGCCAGCCCCGGGGGACGGGAAACTCCCAGACCAGGTGGAAGATCCACGAGGACAGCGGACGGAGGAGGCAAGTCACCAAGATGCTGTGTGAGTTCAGTTTGTCCTCAGCTGTTTCACAGAAGCCGTGTTCTGTCGTTAGCATCTCCGTTCCTGCATGGACATGAGTTTCTGCATGGACATGAGTTTCTGCATGGACATGAGTTTCTGCATGGACATGAGTTTCTGCATGGACATGAGTTTCTGCATGGACATGAGTTTCTGCATGGACATGAGTTTCTGCATGGACATGAGTTTCTGCATGGACATGAGTTTCTGCATGGACATGAGTTTCTGCATGGACATGAGTTTCTGCATGGACATGAGTTTCTGCATGGACATGAGTTTCTGCATGGACATGAGTTTCTGGGGGTTTTCTGCTCCGTTGTGTTGGCTTTTTTTTCTGTGTCAGCTGTTATCACACATATTTAATTAAAAACAGGTAGGGGGGATTGATCCTGCAACATGTTGACCTGTAGTCAAATGCTTTACCACTAAGCTACATCCAGACACATAAATGCTCAGACATGACCGAGGACGTGATGAATGAAGGATATGTCATTATGTGCCGACATCTCCCACCCCTTAGACAACAAAATTGGTATTCAGAGATGTGCCTCTTACTGATGATACATCCTCTTGGCTTTCGGACTCAAGGATCTTCTTAATCTCTTGAATACTGTCCAGGTCTGCTTGGTCAGTGAACACACTCGTTATATCACCAGCAATTACAAATAATTGAATTGTGTTTATGGGAGAGTTTAAAAAATATATTTGTTAGTTTTACCCCCCACAACACACCTTCTTTTTTGCAAATAGTATGCCAAGAGGCACTACACTACTTTTCAATTTTCTGACTGTGAAATTAACTGGAGATTAAATGGACACAACATGCCTAGCACTTAAATCACGAAGATTTATCCGTCTTCAAGTTGAATGATTTTTCTTATTATACCCTCTATGACCCCCAACCCCTCATCATTTCCTCTTTCCCTGCATCCTCTTCTCCCTCCTTACCTCCTCCTTCCCCCTCCTCGTCTCCCTCCCTCGCTCTGCAGCGGTGGTCGTGGTTGTGTTCTGCCTCTGCTGGGCTCCCTTCCACATCGAGCGCCTCCTCTGGAGTTCCATCAGCAGGTGGACCGACTTCCTGCATGGCGTCTATGAGTGCGTCCACATCCTGTCCGGCATCATGTTCTACCTCAGCTCCGCCGTCAACCCCGTCATCTACAACCTGCTCTCCACGCGCTTCCGGGAGTGTTTCCGTGAGCTCGTCTGCACCCAGGTGGAAGAGGGCACCCCAGGGAGGGAGACCCCGTCCTTTGTCAAGATCCAAGGTCCCCCTGGCGTGGTCCCCAGACGCCGGGTCAAGACTCAAGACTCATCCTCTTTCATCCCTCTGCTTTCTCCAACGGTGGCCGTGCGCGTAGACACCACAGCAGCCATGTTCAAGGAGCAGGACTGCACTGCTTTATAAACCGAATCGTACATGGGGTATGTTGCGGACATAAACATACCGATTGTACCTGCGGTGAACATGGCTGGGAAGGGAAGTGGTTTGGTGGCTGGGGTTAAAACTCGGGGGTTGAACCACTCTGGATGAGAACTTTGGAGGCATACTGTTAGCATGCCATTAGCTCCAGTAAAGCAGAAGCTTGGATCATTAGGTAGCTTGGCCTGCTGGCTCTGGGCTTTCTTCGTTGCTAGATTAGCACCGCATGTGGCTGGTGCACAGTGAGCACTTCACCTTATGATTGGAGGACGATCTAGTGATTGCTGACCATTTCCTGTGCGATTTATGCCCTGTGACTTACATTTAGTCATTTTTTACATTTAGTCATTTTACATTTAGTCATTTAAAGTTAAACTTTAAGGGTCCCCAAACTTTGCGCTCAACGTTTTTACTACAAAACAATTTAATGTATATTTTCAATTTGAATGACTAGCCAATTAATAAACAGATTTGTGGATTTCCTTTACTGAAATACCATGCTTGGACAAAATCGTCGTAAAATAAGATGTAGGAAAGATGTTGGTTATTGATTATATGATCTTTATTTTCAAATGTTTGTTTTATGTGACTCACAGTAAGTGATGTATTTCGAAAATCATGTTAAAATGACTGTTTTTGTATTTACTGTTGATAACAGTGTCAAAACATTGAATGTATAATTGACAATTTTCTGGAATATCTGCCTATTTCTCTCAAGCTTTCTCTGTTAGAATTATTCAAATGTCTTTGGTACATTTTGTAATTTCCAAGGACCACCATGATTGTGATTGTGCAGGGCCAGAAAACATAACAACATAATATTCATGCTGAATGCACATTGCAATACTCTTGCTGTTTTCATTGTAATCATCCATGCATTTAATGTGACCATACATTGAAGACTTAACTTAACTTGTGCTCATTCCTAACTTGATTCTTTTACATGGATTACTTCTTATTTACTTCTTCAATCCAGTTTACAGCTGCCACAGACACAAATGTACGTAGATAGGATTTAGATGAGTCAACATGAAAACTAAATAAAGCTGGTAGCGGCTGTCAATTGTTGATATTCAAGAACACTCTGAATACTAAACAAATTAGATTTTCCCCTCCTGTTCCAAATACAGGAAAATCAAACCTAGTGAGGTTGTTTTGCGGGATATGCAAAGAGGAAAATCCTCTTTCGAATGCGCCCCTCTGCACCACTGGATGTCTGTCAGTTAGTGAACGTGTCTTTCAACTTAAACAACCACTACATATTTACTCTTCATATCAAGGCCAGAGACGATAGTTGAAACAGGAGCCAGTTTATGAGCTACAGAGGGATGATTAATCCTGAACCATATATCTTCATGCCCCTGATCCCTGCTTTTGAGTGCAGATTTGGACAAATGTTTAATTTTTTGTTTTTTACCTTTCTTACATATGTTACAGGGTTGAAGATGCAGATTTTGCTGCCAGAGTGCATTATTATGGTATGTCGCTATTTACAAACAAGTGTGTTTGGCATGAACACATTTAATGTGCTTTATGAATGTCAATGTCCAAAATGTAAATGAATGCAACCAATAGATTTGTTGATGTTCACACTGTAGCAAACCAGGGGAAACCGACCAGCCAATCCGGCACATAGGGCGGGTCCATAGGCTTAGATTAGGGGAGATGATAGAAGGAGTCTATCTGCCTGTTGAAGTGCTGCAGCCACTTGGCACATGGCACTGGTCACAACTGCAGCCCATCAGGTGATCAGGGGAGGGCATAAAGGGAGCCAGCCCGAGGCCGCATGGATGAAAAGAGGGAGGACCAAAGGACCAGAGAGACAACCCTGGAGGAGCGTTGTTCAGCAAAGAGACTGGCCGGAAAAAGACTGACCTCTCGCTCTGCTTTTAATCCCCACAGGACCACACCCCATGAAGGCCAACAGACCCCGGATGGGAAGAATCCTGATTTCAAGTTTGTCCCACTACCCTTACCCTGACATCTGTTATTAAAGGACAATTTATGTTAACGATAAATGTCTCTGAGTCCTCTTTCATTATGAATCAGGCCTTCAAGTCCCCTGGGTTGCTACAGCACATTATTTCCAATGGTAAATATGAAACTTATTTGAACATTAATTATAAAGTCAGCAAACATAAAAAGAAATGCATATGCTTAGGATCATGTTAGTTACAGTAACGAGACTGAGGAATGGGATTGATGAACACAGAGCAGATTGCCATAGTTTTATACTCTTAAATGTGGAAGTAAAACATATGCTGCAAACGAATGCAGAACGCACAGTCAAAACATTGTGACGGTCAGGCCAGAGACTGTATAAAAAGAGTCAACCTGTATGGTGATATTGATATGGGCTGTCAATAACAGTTCATTCAAATGAATAAACAAGTTATCCTCTTCATCCTGAATCCCCCACAGATCTATGCACAGCCAGTCAGCACCTGACAAGCTCAATACATGTAGTATTTACAGTTACTATCTCCAGTACTTCAACAGGCCCGATAACAAGCATGCGTCCGGTAAACCCAATCAGCTCAATTCAGTTTGAGAAGGTTGGTCTCCGAGCTATCCTGACAACGTTGTACGTGTTCAGGCCTGGCGCGTCGAAGCCGGGGGAGAGACCCCGTTTATCGAACACGTAGAAGTTAAAGAGCTGTCCATCCTGGGCCTCAAGGGACACAGAGGCGGTGCTGACCCGTAGGACGCAGGGATACTCCTTCTCAAACACCACCCTGAACACCCTCTCCACCAGGTAGTTGAGCTTTATGGTCCGGTACCTCTCGGGGATCAGGTCCTCAATCTGGGGCCCAAACTGCTGCATGATCAGAACCCCGTCCGCCCCGGCTTTGATCTCGTAGAAGGTGATGTTGCCGTAGGTGAAGAAGCCGACGTATGGGTCTGAGCTTGGGGGAGGGGTGATGATCTTCTTGGACTCGCGGAAGGCCCTCTCCATGGCCGGGATGATATAGCTGTAGGCCTTGGACACCACATCCTGGTTCTGAGGCCTCGACCCAGCCATCAGGACCACCAGGCCCAGCTTGAGACGGGGAACCAGGGAGAAGGTTGCGGAGTAGCCGTCCAGGTCCCCATCCTTGCGTACGACCTCGTAACCCAGCTGCTCGTTCACCTCCCAGGGCGTGCCGGTGCGGTTGGCGAAGTAGTCCTTGTCGCAGCGGAACAGCGGCGTCAGCATGATCTTCAGGGTGTCGGGCTCCAGCAGCTTGCGATGGTAGGCCCCCAGCAGCATCATGGCCAGCTTGGCCAGGTCCGCCGCTGTGGAGAACATCTGCCCCGATGGACGGTACCAGCCCAGGTCGTAGAGAGGGGCCGGCAGGCCGCTGGAGTACACCCCCACGGCCATCTGGCTCTGGATGCCGGGGGTGATGTCAAAGCCTGTGTCTTCCATGCCCAGCCTGTCCAGGATGTTGTCTGTGATCCAACGCTGGTAGTCCAGGCCCACCACCTTCTCAGCCAAGACATGAGCCAGCAGCGAGAAGGCCAGGTTGCTGTAGTGGCACCTAGTGGATGGAGGAAGGCATCAATGGAAGCTGATGATATTAAGTAGCCTAATAACGTATTTGCATTCAAATAAGGGTATGGGAATGTGCCAATAATGCATAATATACATGCAAATATTCCTTAAAAGAATTGACTAAGTACATCATTTTGGAATTGCTTCTCCAGATGCTCCCAAAGCACTTTTTGCTCAATGGAGATGGCTACATCTATGAAGGATTGATGATGCACACATGAAATACTTAAAATAACCATGGTTTGCTTACATGCATAATATAAATGCTAATGTGGGAAACTATCAGGGAAATGATGATAGAATGTAGAGAATGAGGAGTCTCACTTGGTTCCGGGGTCTGCCACTAGGACGTCATCGTGTAGGAGGTTAACAGCAGCCTGGGTCTTCCCCTTCCACAGCAGGTTTGTTGCTCTCAGTCTTCTGGGCAAACCTGGTTTTACAACACGATAAAGGAACACCAGTTGGCATTTGTCTATTCCAGCTTTGGACTGCAAATAAAACAGCTTTATTTACAAAGAACGGCTACAAGGCTGGTTGCAAAGATGTTTTGCATATCAAGTTAACTAATTAGTATTCAGGGTGGGATGAAACCAGATGTTGGATTTAAACAGTCCTACAAATGTATCTCTTTTTAGCAAATCATTGGGAACAAAGTGAGAATCTTTTCAACAATTTCTAACATCTGTTTGTTATCAAAGCTCAAAATGATCCACAGTACACAGCACATGAAAATACATAAGACACACTCATTGTGTCAATTATCCCTCAGCACATTTGCCCACAGCTGCTTTCTCATGTTTTATCACCTTATTTCTATTTGAATTGCGATCTCACCCAAGAATAGCCATGACTCATTGTCCCTGTTAATGTTATCCTGACTCATTTCTGGAGCTATTTCCGAAGGTGAGCATATTTATGGGGTGATAATCTGCACTGTTTCTCTGGAGATCACACCTCAGATGACAGGCTGTCTAGCTGAGGAGAGATCTTACTGGAGGACCCGTCTGTGTTTGCTCTCGGGTGTTTGAAGTGAAACCCTGTGTCGTAAGTGAATGGGTTTTTTGCAGCAATTGATTTCTCCACTGGACTAACCCACTTAAACTGTCTTCCTGGACAGTTAACTCCCTGTAGGTTTTTTCTCTAACCCTAGTTGTTGCTAATACAATTTAACACATGAACCAGCTGATTATTAGAATCAGGGTTGCTAGATGTGTGGAAGTGAAAACCCAAAGGAAGGTAACTCTCCAGGAATAGAGTTGGAGAACACTGCACTAGATTATATTGTTTGTTTCACCAATTAGCAGTTAGCTCCACAGTATGTTGGTATATGGTATTGTGGGCCTGGCTGATACCACTACCTATAGTAGATTCATGTGGATGTCTAATAATAAATGAAACAACCGCTAGTTACCTCAACATAGAGGCAAATTCTGGAGCTAGCAATAGAGTGCATCAGGGGCTGAAACCTACCTTTTTTTTTTTATTCATATTTATTTAGCAGACCCTTTGATCCTTAGTGCATTATTAGGCTAAGTGTAGCATACAAGACTTCAAGTGTATGGTACTACAGTAGTTAGTGGCAAGATCTGTGTGTGTGTCTGGTATGTTTTACAAGATCAAATATCTATCTCTGATAGATCACATAATTAGTCTTTCTTTCTTTCTTTCTTTCTTTCTTTCTTTCTTTCTTTCTTTCTTGCTTGCTTTCTTGACTGTAATTGCGAGACTAATTGTGGAGGATAATCTGGGTGTCTGACCTGAGAGCTGGCTGGCCATCCTGCGGAGGGTGACGGACGAGGAGCGTATCTGGACCTCCCCGCTGTCCAGGAAGATCAAGCCGTCCGTCACATACTTGAGCTCTGAGTCTCGCGTCCTGCCCAGGGGGTTCTTGATGGTGAAGTTATCCACGTACTTCTCCAGGGGGTCGTCCAGGGAGCCCACCTTGCCGTCCTCCCACAGGCGGTACAGCATTAGTGTCGGGAAGATCTTCGACAGGCTGGCAATCCTGGAGGGCATGACCAACACATCCACATGTTTGTTTGCGAAAGCGAGTGCGGTGTAGAGCTGGATGCAAAAATGGAAGAACCCTCTGCGAACAGTTTGTTCATTCCGTAGATACTTAAGTGAAGTGAGGTGGAGGTATGTGTGTGGGGGGTTCTCTTGATTTGCAGTCGAATGTTATCTCTCTATACATCCTTCTTTTCAGGCCCATAAGGTTCTATTTGGAATCCAAATAAAAGGAAGAACTCATTAGGTTCTTTCTAGAGCAGTAGGAGGTTGTCTGAAACCTCCAGTCCTCTTCTATAGTTCATCCCTCTCCAGTCATGGTCATCTCTCTTCAAGACGAAACACGGGACTCAGATAGTGGAGGACTTGGGTGTTATGAAGATTCACGCACCCGAAAAAGCTAATTCATTTGCTATTGTAAGAGGGCTTAACAATGATTTAATGGATCTATTTTGCATGTTTATTCATTGCAGAATCAAATTAGCGAAGAGCCCAAATCTTTAGAGTATTCATCAGGCTTCACAAATCATGCAATTTTAGTGTACAAAGATTTTGACAACAGTGCTTAATTTATATCCTCAACGCAAAGTCATATATTGCAGGGTGTCGCAGAAACTTTGTTGGATATTTTTTTAAACAAATGTATTTTGTTTATCCCCACTTTCACACACTTGATCCTTAAGTGCCGGGTGCATGGCCCTGAGTGAGGCTCTGAGTGAGGCCCAGAGTGAGGCTCTGAGTGAGGCCCTGAGTGAGGCTCTGAGTGAGGCCCTGAGTGAGGCTCTGAGTGAGGCCCTGAGTGAGGCTCTGAGTGAGGCCCTGAGTGAGGCTCTGAGTGAGGCTCTGAGTGAGGCCCTGAGTGAGGCTCTGAGTGAGGCTCTGAGTGAGGCTCAGACTGGGTACAGGACAGAAGCAGTAGGACTCGAGAGGACGGTTGGTTGAAGTGTCATGTTCTCACTTATTTCAAGTGCAGAGAAGCATATGCAATTAAAGGCACATTCACAAGTGCTGAAAATATCCACTGAGCCATAACTGAGCCAGCTTGATCGACACAAGTGCACACCTCCTTTATACAAAAATATAAACTTGCGAAATTAGTAAGGCAAAAAGAAGTGAGCGCTTTTTTGCTTCTTTCATAAAGTTTCTGCAAATAGTCCAGCCCAACCATGGGGGAACTGTTTGACATGAAGAGGTCAACGCCTCACCCACGAAAACACTTCAAATTCGTGTCTCCAATGCATTTACGTAAGAAAGGCATCATAGATTTCAGAATATACCTCAGGTTGACCTTTTCACTCTTCAACATAGATTTCAAGGCCCAGGTTTTGACGCAGACACTTTTTTGGACTACAATTGGACAAATTTTGCATTTGGTGTGGACAATTCTAAACCTGACCTTTACTTTGCCAAACTACTACCGGTACAGCTATTACAGCTTTCATCATTTCCACCATATTCACCTTCTGCACAAACTTCATCACTTCTACCACCACCTCCACCTCCCCCAACACCCCCTCCACCTCCACCTCCCCCAACACCCCCTCCACCTCCACCTCCCCCAACACCCCCTCCACCTCCACCTCCCCCAACACCCCCTCCACCTCCCCCAACACCCCCTCCACCTCCCCCAACACCCCCTCCACCTCCACCTCCCCCAACACCCCCTCCACCTCCACCTCCCCAACACCCCCTCCACCTCCACCTCCCCCAACACCCCCTCCACCTCCACCTCCCCCAACACCCCCTCCACCTCCCCCAACACCCCCTCCACCTCCACCTCCCCCAACACCCCCTCCACCTCCACCTCCACCTCCCCCAACACCCCCTCCACCTCCACCTCCCCCAACACCCCCTCCACCTCCACCTCCCCCAACACCCCCTCCACCTCCACCTCCCCCAACACCCCCTCCACCTCCACCTCCCCCAACACCCCCTCCACCTCCCCCAACACCCCCTCCACCTCCACCTCCCCCAACACCCCCTCCACCTCCCCCAACACCCCCTCCACCTCCACCTCCCCCAACACCCCCTCCAGCTCCACCTCCCCCAACACCCCCTCCACCTCCACCTCCCCCAACACCCCCTCCACCTCCACCTCCCCCAACACCCCCTCCACCTCCACCTCCCCCAACACCCCCTCCACCTCCACCTCCCCCAACACCCCCTCCACCTCCACCTCCCCCAACACCCCCTCCAGCTCCACCTCCCCCAACACCCCCTCCACCTCCACCTCCCCCAACACCCCCTCCACCTCCACCTCCCCCAACACCCCCTCCAGCTCCACCTCCCCCAACACCCCCTCCACCTCCACCTCCCCCAACACCCCCTCCACCTCCACCTCCCCCAACACCCCCTCCAGCTCCACCTCCCCCAACACCCCCTCCAGCTCCACCTCCCCCAACACCCCCTCCACCTCCACCTCCCCCAACACCCCCTCCACCTCCACCTCCCCCAACACCCCCTCCAGCTCCACCTCCCCCAACACCCCCTCCAGCTCCACCTCCCCCAACACCCCCTCCAGCTCCACCTCCCCCAACACCCCCTCCAGCTCCACCTCCCCCCGCACCCTGCTGCTGCCCACCTGTAGATGGTGTACTCGTTGGGTGGTGTCGACAGGGGGTCGCTGTTGTTTTTCTTGCCAAAGTTCCCCGTCCAGAGGACGGTGTCGTTGAAGATGACGATGGCCGACAGGGAGGGCATGCTCACAGGGTTCAGGGTCTGGCGCAGTAGGGTGTCCACCTGGAGGACGTCATGACATCAACGACCATGTGACAATCTACATGCGCCATGACAACAACAACAACAGCGTTTACTCGGCATCAGGGATATAAAGTTTTCATATGTCATCGTAGATGAGAAAACATCCACCCTTTTTGTATAGGTTTTTTGGAAACTTAATATCAACAACAAAGGAGCACACAGACAAGAGGGTGCAAGAAGACTGTGGGATCGAATCATCTCCTAATGAACATGTTTGTGAAGGATGTCTTGTCAGATTTTTTATGTATTTAACATTTGTTTGTAATGAGGTTGACTTGCTGAAGGTATGTAATTTCTGCCCAGCAAAGCTCCAAAGGAAAACATCCTGTTGATTCACTTGGATTAGGTTATTCAGTGAGAATCCAACTCCCTTCCTTTGTACGTTGTACACTTCAGTTATAACGGGGCTGTCAAGAATCAAACAAGGTCAAACTGTCACCTTTCGTCCTTCCTCCTTGCGACTACATCTGATTGACCGCAATATGAAAGGCCTCTTTCATCGTGAACTAGACTAGAGATCTCAGTCCTCTCTCCCTTCCTTTCCTGAAAGATGGGAGGTTATGTCCTTGGTTCTCCATTGTGAAACCCTGGTCTCATTTTCAAGTCATCGTCTAGCAGCGGTACCTACTGGGTGTAAAGTAGACCAAATCACAGGCTTTGTGTAGAGGGACACACCTCCTTCATCAAGCCTGCTTTTCTACATGTATGACTGTAAACCCCCCCCTGGGATCCCTCACTGAGATCGCTGCAGTACAGAGTGAAGCATAATCCCCCTAGCACTCTCTCCTGTTCTTAGTGGACGTGCAAGGCTTTGCTGCAGATCGCTAAGAGCTTTGACCCTGACGACCGGGGCATCATAAGGAACCTTAAGACGTCTTGTTTTAGATGTGTGTATAGTGTGTGTGTGTGTGTGTGTTCTACCTTGCCTGTATTGGTGTGGACTATTGTCTGTTTTTTTGTTGTTGTATGTTTTAGTGCCGACTGTACATAACTAGTTGTGTGTGTCTGTATGTGCACTTGTGTTTGTGCAGATGCGTCTGTGTGTGTGTGTGTGTGTGTGTTTGGAGGGGGGAGGTTGTCTCTCCTCCTACCTTCTCCAGGGCTTCCTTCAGGCTGGGGATAGGGTGTTCAAGAGGGAGGGCCTGGGGAAAGCGTGGACACATCCTCTCTGCTTTAGAGTTCCCACCCATCCCTTCATCTGAGAACAGCAGGGAGGGAAAAGAGAGCGGTGGAGAGGGAGGATAGAGAGAGAAACAGAAAGACGAAAGGAGAGAGAAAAATGGAAAGAGAGAGAGGAGAGGGGAGAGAGAAAGAGAGGGAACATGGGGCAATAAGAGAGAGGGAGAGAGAGCAGGTGGAAAGAAGCACAACATAAAATATGGTTATTGAAATTCCCACTTGAATCATATGAAGTGCAATTTCAACAATGCATGAGCAGTGTGACAAGGAGACTGTCTGTCTCAGGACAATCTTCTCTTGTCTTTCATGGAGGCAGTCCTGCCTGAACGATTGTTGTCACACAGCTGAGGGTAAATGAATATGAACATCCATTTGAATGAGGGTTGAAATATAATACAGCACACTGGGGACCCTTGTAGCCATTAAGTGTCAATCTATACTGCAAATCTATGTAATTTCCCTGACTGTAAAATACAAATTGGCACACCACGTGAAAAAGTATGGATTGCGTAGCTGACATAACTAACAAGTTTGCATAGCTTATATGTCACACATACATACAGTAGCTCTCACATTTTCAAGAATAGCCTATCACAAAGCAGACAACTGAAATAGGAGACCAGTTATGCCAGCTATACCAAAGGTCCTGCAAATACAGTTTTACACCTTTACATCCACTGTGCAGTCTTATGATCACCAGGCTGACTGACTGTCTTTAGAATTCTAATCCATTTCCCACCTTCAAAAATAATTGGATTTCACAAAGGCACCCGTGACAACCGCCGACAAAGCACTTGCCTGACCTCTTTTGGCTCAGAAGAGAGAAAAAAGATTTAGCTACAAAGAGAGCTCTACTCTCTTAGTTATTGTGAAGCACTTACAATAGGCATGGTACTGTACGCCACTATCCACACTTGCAAATGAAAACACTATTACCTCAAAGTCAAAGTTTGTAATCCTGGCAATCACGATTACCTGATGTAAACTGATAACCACAACATGAAATGACATTCCCATTGAGCGTTAATCGTTTTTTGTCTGTCTCACATCCTTCTCTTTGGCCCCAACGAGCCAAATGACATTCCTTTTGGTTTCCATCTTGAATAGAGGAAGGTTAGTCGTTACCTGGCGGCAGCTTTGGCAGCTGGTACTGCCAGAGGAAACACCCCGTCATGACGAGGGAGAGGAGCAGGAAGAACACCATGCCCAGCTGGGTCCACTTCACCTGCATCCTCCTCGGCTTGGTCTGCTCTTCTACAGTCACGGCGACGGCGGCGGCGGCAGCGGCAGCAGTAGGGTCAGGCTGCACCACACACACAAAGACACACACACACACAAACACATCCGCACGCGTGACCGTACACCCAACCAACCACACCACACACACACACACTTCCAGAGTTAGGGATGTGCCAAAGAGTCCAAAAGGATCACATCACTGTTCAGTCGAGAAAGAACCGTGCATGCGCTAATACAGTGCATCCATCAGGGAGCACGCAGCTATCTCACCAGCTATGTTGGGATACAGTCGGCCTACTGGTACAAACATGACAGGAATGGTTCCCCGTATATGTCTGGTCTTGCATGTCCTACAGTACAGTACTCACCATCTGGCTGCTTTACACGCTGGGGTGTGGGGGGGGGGGGCTGTAGGGGTGGGGGAGAGAGTCAGCAATCCCCTTCTGTCACCAAATCATTCTCTGAACCCTCCACTCAGCATCTCGCCCAGGAGACTCCTAAACGGCTGTCCTGTGGACGGTGACGGTCACCCATGACGGGTTGACAGATCTGAGGTGTGGTTCCGACATGGTGAAGCCAGCTCCCTATCTCCTCGCTGGCCGTGCCATAATCCTGAACATCAGAACTCCTCTCTGACAATTCAATTTCTTCTCGGGCAAACCACGGGCCTCTGACATCATAATCCCTAGATTTACTCCACTAAAACCCATCTGAGCGGGAGGGGGGTATTCTTAATCTGTAATCCCCCCGAGAATCAATTCACTTCAGTCCCTTGTTCCCTCTGCCGGAACACGGCGAGCCACCAAGTTTGGCGTGCCTGGCACTCACACGCCCCTCTCCAGGCCACTGGGAGAAGACACGAGTTGACACGGAGATCCACATGAGTAATGACCGTGCTCAAATAGAGTTAGAACGCTCCAGTGGGTCTAGGTACACTCACCGAGTCTCGTCTCTCTCTCTCTTTCCTATGGAGTCACTTGACATGCCAAATGTCGTTATAGTAAAAACTATAACCCTAAATCTGTGGAGTTTGCGTCGTGTTGTTTAGTGGAGTATCAGCCCCCGGTACACTGTAAATCCTGTACTGTGTCTGGACCTGGCGGGGAGGTCTGGGAGACAGAGGACCAAAGGGTGTGGAGCCTGAGTTAGAACAGTAGATTTGATCCCAGGATTAGAGACACACAGAGAGAGAGAGAGAGAGAGAGAGAGAGAGAGAGAGAGAAAGAGAGAGAGAGAGGGGGAGGGAGAGAGAGAGAGAGAGAGAGAGAGAGAGAGAGAGAGAGAGAGAGAGAGAGAGAGAGAGAGAGAGAGAGAGAGAGAGAGAGAGAGAGAGAGAGAGAGAGAGAGAGAGAGAGAGAGAGAGAGAGAGAGAGAGAGAGAGAGAGCTTCTTAGACACCGTTATCTCACATGGGACAACAGGTATTAGACATCTTCTCAGCCGAACCAAGTTTTCCACATTTGCATCAGATGAGGTGATCAGGTGGACCTGATTAGCAAATAGTTCTAAACAGATTGAAATTTGGAAAATAATCTATGTGATAATTTCACTATCCCTGATGATTCAACCGAGATGATATGAAGTTCTGGTGCATTTCAAAAAGAGCATGTTAAACTCTGGATAGAGATGCAGACTCATGTTCTTGCCAAAATAGAGGAACACCAAACTAACAAAAGCAGCTTTTTATTATAAACCCCTTCATTTACATAAAAATACTACTCCAAAGCACAATTTCAACAATGCATTTTAATGACCGTTCCAACGATTTCCTCCTTTTTCAACATGTGTCCAAATGAATCATCAACCAACATGGATAGCAGTGATGGATCTGTGGTCCACCCAAGCAGAGCAGAGCTGTTCTCTTCCGGTTGTGAGCCTAATGATGCTGCGTTACTGTGGAAATAACTTGCGGCCGTCGCAGGCAAGGCTTGATCCTGCTTGCGTAATCAGCCGAGAGCTCAGGATCAAAGCAGGGGCTGCTGCCTTCCTGCCTTCCCATCTGAGCAGCCTCAGATAAGCACTGTGCAGCAGACACACACACATGACCCCTGACTCCCAACAAGTCTGTCTCTGTGTGTGGGCAGAGCAGGTGCGTTTGTTTGGTGTGTGCTGCATATTAAGTGTGTCTGCGTGTGTATGGAATATGTGCGTGTGCATGCTTAAACGTGTGTAATGCCGTTGTGTGCGTCTGAATATTTGCGTGTCTGTGTGTGTGTTTTCTTTACCTGCGCCTGAACCCCGTCCATGGAGGTTTCTCTCAGGACCTTGCTGCCTGTCTTCCCCATCGCTGATGGTCCCTGGAGATGGAGAGGAAGCCAGGAGATTCTATTAGCTGTTAGCTTTCTGCTTCTAGCCCTCATGTTGGAGCTCACATACATTACCTTGGTAGACACATTTGAACTTTAGATTTTCGTATATATATATATATATATCACACAGGAGTCACATAGGCGCTTAGTAGACAAAACAGCACAGCTATCGTACCTGTGAGATGCTGTTGCTACATATCTGTATATCTTACATTTACATGACCAGACCGTCACATTGAAACATTTACATTCAGTCATTTAGCAGATGCTCTTATCCAGAGCGACTTACAGTAAGTACAGGGACATTACACCAAGGAAAGTAGGGTGAAGTTCCTTGACCAATGACACAACGTCAATTTGCAAGCCGGGAATCAAACTGGAAACCTTCTGATTAATAGCCCGATTTCCTAACCGCTCAGCCATCTGACTCCCCCCAAGATACATGAAACATGTATCTTGTATGAAGAAATTCAGCATTGCGCAAAAAGACAATAACAAAAGTGATATAAAAATGATATATTTATGTTTTCAAACACGATATGCTCAAATAAACGCTTAAATGTGAACAAAGAATACTTCACCCCGAGCCGGGTTCGTGACATGGGCCCATGTCACAAACCCGGCTCGGGGGTTGAGACAAAACAAAGGGGAACACATGCGCGAGGACTAATGCTGTGGTCATTTATTAAAGAATATTAATCTAACATAATCAAAAGTGAGGTATGTAAGTCAGTAAATCAGTAGTGTACATGTGTGTGAGTGTCTCATAATAGTGAGCAGTGTTGAAAGGTGTATTAACCAAAGATCAAAAGGTTGCCACAACTCAAAACAAAAGTGTGCTGAGAACAAACGAAGGGGTCATGTCTCTCTCCTGACGTCCTCTTAAAGGGGAGGAAACCACCTGGGCCCAGGTGTAGCCACTTAACGGCTGAGGAGGCCGTCACAATCGTAATAAGCAATCAGAAGAACAAGTGTCCTGAACAGTTAATTCCTTAATCAAGGTTTTCAAATGTCCTAATGGGCACTGTTCATTGTAATTGCAGATTAAGTTCATCAGTACATTCCAGTTGACTAATGCCCAATGGCTCAACGGTGAAAGGTCAGTGTGGGTTGCAGACACAACTGAACACATCTACAGGATCATTCTGCAGGATGCAGGGAAGACATCCTTCAAGGACTAACCTTTTAGACATGTTACGTGTCTGGGCTGGGAGAAGAGGCAGGTTACAGAAACCTGCCATGGTACAGAACATCTGCCAGCATTTACAGACAAAACCAAGGGTGAATCTAAAACATGTCTTCAACTGAGTACATCAATTCAGCCAAACAAATTACAGCTGGGACCTTGTTCGTTCAGAAGCTGAGACTGAATGTCCGCGGGGGCCTCATTTGGTTTTATTAATTCTGCTTGTGGTGAAGCTGCTCATGTTGGCAACTCTTAGTAAAAGAGTTGTAAAACAGACTGTGAAAATGGCATCCAAGCAGGCGCAATCAATGTGAACAATCCATCGTCATCGTGGCCGATTCTCAGAACATGATCACAAACAACATCTGGCATCAAATGTACTGGCTAACATAAGTCAACAAATACCAAAAGGTTGCCATCACAAACATCTTTTGGGTCTGCCAACGCTGGATCGAGTCGGCAAGTGGACATCGGTCTCCCTGACGGACAACAGCGAGTTCCCGGTCCCTTTCCTCATCCCCCTGCCTGTGATGCTGCGCTGATCACAGTCCCCCATGGGATGGGATGGTCAGTGTTGCAACAGTGTGCACGCTTCTTTAGACTCAAACTACTAAACAATGTACATGTATTTATTTAGCAGACGCTTGATTTATTTGGCAGACACTCACGATTTATAAATGAAGTAAGATGCGCTCATGAAAAGCAACTGTCCAGCTGGGAGAATTTGATTGGTGATTAAGTGTTAACGAACATTTAACAGCTCTCTCCTGTGAGGAGCTGATGATGAACACCCAAACCAACACTCCCACAGACAGGCGTTTGTATGGTCTCTCTGTGTCATTCATCAGTACTCTCACTCTTTTAAGTACTTTGCAAAGATGGATCCCGGGTGTTCTGACTGACAAACACACATGTCCACCTAGAATGAACAATTACTTCAGCAAGCTGGAGACTCGGTTGTGTTGTGACTTGTGTGGTTGAGGTTTTAAATCACTCCATCTTGCTCCCTGTCTTGCTTTTTCTCTCTCTGCTTCTCTTTTGCTCTCACTTGCTTTTTCTCCAGGTTATTCACACACAGTAGGGGAGGTTATAAAACATCATGCACTAACAAAGGGAGCCTTTGGTGTATATTACAGTAATAAAGGTGTGCTTGTGTGTGTGTGTGAGAGAGCGAGAGAGAGAGAGAATGCATAAGGCCGTGTATACTGTACATTCTATGTATCAATTGATTGAAAAAAATACATAATATGTTACTTGGCATTGTTATACTGTAAATGTTTGTTTATAATTGATGAAGATGTTTCTGATGTGTGTTAATTATGTGTGTTGCATGTCCCTTCATTGCGGAGAGAGAGAGAGAGAGAGAGAAAGAGAGAGAGAGAGAGAGAGAGAGAGGGGGGGGGGAAATAAATACTGTAGAAAGTTGCCTGCCCATTTCCTGAAGCCTCCCTTCCTCTCTCGCTGCCCTCTCTCTCTGCCCTCTCTCTCTCTCCCTCCCTCTCTTTATTTCACCATCTCTACAGGACAGTTCCTCTCTCTCCCTCTCTCTTCCTTCCTGCAGCAGATTAGTCTGCCTTAATGATCTGTCTCAATATTCACAGGAGAAACTAATGGCTCATGAAGTACTGGAACATGAATTGGAAAGTGGAAATGCTCAACACTTCCATGTGCGAGAGGGTAATCAAGTATTAACGGTAACATAATCATAATATTTTAGTAGCGGTTATGAGATGCTAATGGAATGATAATGCCAGACTTAAACCTAAAGTCTGCTGAGGTGCACATTGTTTGCAGTTCTCTTGACTGTGCAACCAAGAACATCTTACTGCACATTTATCTTTCCTCTGGCCAACGTCCGGTGAAAACACAGCACCAATTACAGCATGGACATTGTAGAGCACTCAGAAATTTTCAAAGGTGGTAGACTCCTGCTCTCATCCTTCAGATAAGTAGATTCCATCTCTTACAGAGAGCTATGGCTGGTCCCAACACATCTTCTGGGAAACACATTAGTTGCATAATGTTTCTGCAATCATAACACAGACAGTGTGACTCACAGCAGCCATATTCTGTATTTACTGATGTCATCCAACATCCATAGCTGCAGCCCATTCCTAGGAAATATAGAAAGTCTCTTCGTAAACTAGAATTGACAGAAAGTCAATGTAAAATGTCATTGTATCTCTATCTTAGGTCTCAGTAAGAATCATTCTTTTCATGCCAGGTCCACCTGCCAATGTACTGTTCATCATAGTATTTTCATAACCATCCGATCTATCCCACTTGGAGATTGGAGAACCGGTGAGCTCACAAGAAGAGGATAAAGGAACATAAAAGGAACCCCTGCACAGTTGACATTGACAGTCTCACCATAATTGCACCTTTCTTCTTAAAGAGATGATGTATTAGACGGAAACGTCAGTTGGACTTACTCATAATTATTATAATTATAATTATATATAATTATTATAATAATTAGTAATCATAACTTCCTATAATTACTCATTATGAGTGCAATTAATATCACACAACCCAACTTCTATACAGTACCAGTAACAAATAATTGTTCAGGATGCCATGAGATACAATGAGAGGGTATCCAGTGAAAAGCCAAGAAAAAGGCCTGATTTATCAACACTAACTTCTTTTCAGATCAGAAGTCCGATTGGACTTGGATGAGTGTTTAAAGGAGATATCCATATAGGAATCAACTCTAAAAAAAACTTACCACAAGTTTGAAATCTATATTGGTTCCACGTTCTCCTGGATAGAACTGAGTATTCCTCTCCCGTTGGTGCTCTGTGGAATTATTCCATTTACTGCAGAATGCTGCCAGATGTGTTTATCGTGGCCATGGTTAAATCCTGCTTGGATCCAAACCAGGATTCAGGATTATCTGTAACAACCATCAGCAACATCTGCCGTGCCACAGAAATGGGTGCTCCTGCATCTGGAAAGTGTGTGTGTGTGTGTGTGTGATGACATGTGAGTAAGCATGTGTGTATGTGTGAGAGAAGGCGTTTGAATCTGTATGTGTGACAATTCAGTATTCCTGTGTGTATTGGAGATGCAGCCTGTTATGCTGTAGGTCAACACCGTGGCATGTTGGTGCTTGTTACTCACAGGGACGTTACACTGCCTGGCCCAGGAATCCATGCTGTACAATGTAAACTAATGTAAATCACCTCATGTGTGATTCAGCGCTGATGTGAATCAGTACACATGTGAATTGACTCCTTTGTGATTCAGGTCCTACAGTATGTAATTCAGCTCCTACGGGATTCAGTTCCTACCGTATGTGATTTATTGTAGCTCCTATGTGATCCAGCTCTACAGTAAGTGAATTAGCTTCTACAGTATGTGATTTGGCTCCATGGGATTCAGCTCCTACAATACGTGAATCAGCTCCATGTGATATGGCTCAGACTGTGTCAGCCTGTATGCAAGCTAAAACTCTACTACTATTTCAGTTAGAATGCTGTAGTACTGCTGACATTTCACATTGAACAATCATTTCAGCTAAATACGTTATTTGAAATACATTTAAATGAACATAGTTTATTCAAGTGTTGTGTAGTACCGGTATCATTCTGAACTACATTTCACATTTTAACTTGTTATAAGCTACTTTGACCCTCGTGGCCCTGAAAATTCACGACTGTTTAGGTACCTAGTAGGTCTTAACCCTAAATAATTCTCAGAAATATTCTGCAAAAGTCACCACTAGATCAAAACAAACTGGTCAAGACTACAGTCATCAGATAGAGAGCCAAAACACTGTGGTTTAGTTTCACATTCTGCTCATATGCATGGCCTGACCCAGTTCTCTCTGCTGTTATGACTTCCCGCTGGATAAGAAAACATATAAACGTGTTTGTGGGTCAGATGTGTATGAATCAGTTGTGCAGGAGTCACATAACCAGATAACAGATGAAGGCTGACGTGTTCAAACGAGGCTGGGAGCTGGACCAGAGACCATCAGCACAACCTGGAAGTACACAACTACACATCCTCTATACACACTTACATCTGATGAACCAGCCCACTCTCTCTCTCTCTCTCTCTCTCTCTCTCTCTCTCTATCTCTCTCTCTCTCTCTCTCTCTCTCTCTCTCTCTCTCTCTCTCTCTCTCTTTTTATCTTCCTACCTCCCTCTTCCTCCCTCTCTTGTTCTGTCTTCCTTCCTTCCTCCTCCCTCTCTCAGTCCCTCTCTCACTCCCTCTCTCCTCTCTCCCTCCTCCCTCTCACGCTCCTTCTCTCCTTAGTCCTTCTGGTGGAGTTACCAGAGTGATCACATACCCCATGCAGCCTCCAAAGCACATGCGGCTTGATGCAGGTTTGTAATAAAATGAGCTTGTCTGATGAATACTAATCCAAAACTGCAGAGCACAGACACACAGGCAGGCAGACAGACAGACAGACAGACAAAGTTTCTGAAAGAAGAGATCATTTAGACAGGCTAACATCAAGCTTTAACCAATTTACCTGTACTGCATATAAAAAAGGAAATCTTAAGGATCAGTCAGATTACAAAGCTGTAGATTTTTTGGGGATATGCCCAATGATACTGCCACTATGTGTTTTCAAGGACAATCCCAAATCAACCAACTCAGTGTCAAACATTCTTAACAGTATACCAACGTAACCATGGTGCAGTAACAACGGTCAAAGTTGTGGGCAGAAAAATCCTTGTTGGTGCGCTGGTGAAATCATAAAAATGTACTTGAGTTCAAGGCCTTTCAAAATCCTTAAATTGTACCATGCTATATGTAGTTTGGGGATATTAATAAACATTTTATAATAAAAATTGAAGCAAAGACAATCTGAGTTTCATTGACACACAGATGTTTCTGGGCATGTTTTTGATTTGTATAAAGGGTTGTCAACTCCTTTCATCAACCTGTTCAATCTAATTATTTTGTCTTAATGTAATGGTATATTTAATATAATCCCATCATCCCCATCTCTCCCCTAAGCCGTTTCTACATAAAAATAAACAATCCAGGACAAACGAAAACAGTTTCATTGTTTCCCATCAGTGAAAGCCTGCTGCGGCCAGTAGTCCTTCACCTCTGAATGAGGAAATGATATTCTGATGGACAGCTGAGGTGGGATGGGTTTCAGTGAAATTAATATTGCACTAAAGCAATCCAGCTCTGAAAAGATACCAGCTGCCTACTATTCAATGCAACATGTTCATCTGTGATTTATGACCTTTGTAATAAAATACATAATTGATATTTAGATTTTTCATGATGATAAATGATGAAAATGTTTTTTGCTCCATTACACATTGTAACACAGTACTGGGTAACAGTTTACTTGAATGTGGTCATCATAAGTATTCATGAGATCTGTTTACAAACACTCAGGCAATACTTTAAATGATAAAGTTATAGTAGCTACTGCACCATGTAACTACACAACAACTTTGCAGGTACAATAGAATGAATGTGTAATGAAATAGAGTGTTAGTGGTAAAGTGTAAGAAGGTACAGTATAGTGGATGGAATGTAAGGGGTGAAGGGATGTTTTAAAGGGGCAATGGACAGTTTTTCTACCAAAACAAGTTAAATGTTAACATCTACCAACCCTTGGAAAGCCCAAACTCCCCATACCGTAGTTTCAGTCATGGAATAGCCTCTAAATCACAATGCAAATGTTACACAACTTATTTTATGAGTTTATATAGTGAATATATATGGTAATATACTATATATCCACAATGTTTTTACTGTTGGTTGTTTGTTTATTTATTTATTTATTACTACTAAAAACGAGTTATATGAGCTCAGGTCAATTAAACCTTAATGCAAAAAATAGGAACAGAAGTTTAAAACTTGCACAAGATTTTGAGTTGAAAATACCTAACACAACATTAGGTGATAATCGGCTATGTATTATTCATTTACTTATTATTACTAAATTCAGCAATAATCGGGCAGGCACCACAAGGGGGTGCAATATTTAAAGGAGATCACAAACAGTGAATGGGTGGTTCATGCTGCCCCTGGTTGGATGAAATCTGTACTACAGTTTTAGAGTTTTTTCTGTAAAATTACACTGTTCTAAAGATCACTTGAAAAAATTTTTTGGGCATCTGTGTGCTCAAAAGCAACATTTTCTTCAGGTTTCTTTCTTTTCTTTCTGTAATGTTTTTTCAACTGTCATCTTACATGTAGCCACGCAGACTCAAACGTCTTACTGTTCCTAGCAGCTGGAGCACTGAGTAAGGTAATGAAAATATATTTGTACAGTGCTCACAAAGCACTTTACAGGAAAAAAAATAATACAAAAAACACCTTGAAACAATGACCAATTTTGGCCAAGGACAATAAACAAATATGCAAATAAAAGTCAAATAAAGTACATTAAAGTGTATCGAAGAAGAGATTTGAAAGAAGACACCAATACAACTAGACTAATTTCCTCAAAGTAATGTCAACTTCTTCTCTGAATCCATTGTTTCAGTCACATACACTCATCATCCACACACATCCATCTATTCCAGGTCAGTCTACCAGACGTCCACCAGGTGGCGACAGTGCTCCATGCAGCATTGCTGTCACCAAGCGCAGGCCATTAGCATGCTGAAAACCCACCAACATGCACGCGGTGCCCGAGCAGACATGATGAACACTCGTGAGAAGTCCATGACCCAGAATCACAAAACCCCTGGGAGAGATCATGTGACCGTCCTCTGGCTCTCAGTCATGAGTGGAGGAGGAAGTCAAGAGAGAATCCACTAGCCAAGTAGCAGAGCTTGCCATCCCCTAAAGAAAAAAACCCGACAACAATATTAACCAGAGTGGCATGCCGTGAGGTGCCCTGAGTCTGTGTGGAACAGAGGCGTATGTACACAGCAGACTGCTCGAGTGTGTTTGCCTTGCGGGTCATCCTCGTACGGCATGTTGCACACCAGGCCTTCTCCGTGGTGCCCTCGGCTCCCACCATCGTAAACCCCCCAAAGGATGTTCCATCCCAGAAATGGAATCGCGATCGAGAGTTCTCCTGAGGGGGGCTGTGCCAGCCTCGCTTCTACGAAGTCTCGTTCAGGTACCTTCCACCGAGAGCAGTGTGCCCTTTGTTAAAGGCTTTATACCGCGTGCCAGAATCTTAACAAGCCAGCCCAATCACAAAGACATGCTGGTGCCAAGATGCTCGTGTGGTCGTCAGTGTGGATGGAACATCCAGTCCCCCCTGAGCTCCAGGCTGACCCCGGTTGTGGTCACCCAGCTAGAAGGTACAGGGTTGGGGTTGGAGACTGAGAATTTGCCCCTGTGATGGTCTGCCTGGTGCCTGGGATTGCCACTGACTTCCAAGCTGCAGGCAGACTGGGGTTTGTGTCTATATTAGTCAGGAAGGGGGAATCAAAATGGCAGTCGTGCTTGAGGAGGGCATTGTGTGTCATTAGAGAGAAACAAAATCACATCGCTGTTCCCTCTCTAAAAAGTTTACACCATAAAAAATATTTGGGATATCTGTGGTTGATGGATGGCAACGCAACATCCTCTTGATTCTTCCCAGTCAAGCGTTTGAAACAATATAATTGTCCAAATGTGGCACTTATAGCTTTCTGCTGCATTGTAAGCGTGCTTGCTGAACACAACACACGTGTGTGTGTGTGTGTGCAAAACACACACACACGCCATGCAGATACTGTACTTCATAACACTGCTGGGTTAGATAGTACTCCAGTGTTGCTGTTGTTTTAATGATGTCTCATCAACTAATGTGGGATATTCCTCTAAGCCCTTTTGAAACAAGTTAACGCTGCTTCTCTCATGAAGAGTGCGCCAACTGAGCTCTGCTGATGATTGTGTAAATGACAAAGCTGGGTCACTGTTGTGGCTCTATTGCCGCCTGTAGGCCATTCTCACACGCACACACACACATAGACACATGCACACACACAAAACACATATACACACACATGTATACTGTTAATGTACACACACACACACATACATGTACACACACAAACAGACACACACGCTCACCCGTCCCTTCTCAAACACGCACACAGAGGCGCGCATGCATTCACCGAATGCACGCATACACACACAAACGTACCCTCAAGGTACAATTGCACGCACCACCCTCACCCGGAACTACCCTGCCCCCCATCCCTCTGTCTCTCTCTGCCTCCCCACGCTACACCTCCCCCCCCCACCCCCCCCGCCCCTCCCAAGCATGTTGTTGTGTTCTGGCAGCATTTGTCGCCTGCCGTGTTCAATGTATGCCCACATACTCTGGGATAATGAGGCAGAGCCAAAAGGCCCAGGCTCTCTCCTCCGTATGTCTGCAGTAAACAGACAGGCCCGGCTCTTTGTTCCCCCGGCGGCCACGGTGCTGATTGCCTGACGCCTCCTTTCTTCGGCTCCTGCTGACCTTTGACCCAGTTCCCCTGAGCGTGCGGAGAGGGCATCTGGACGTGGCGTAGCCTATAGCTGCTGACACACACACTCGCCCCTATGTAGGTCAGAGAACGGCTCGCCGCGGCTCTCACGATGCACACGACTTGGGTTGCTGGATTGTGAGGTTGACCGGTGGCGTGAAATTTTGGTGGGACACACGCACACACAAACACAGAGACACATGCAGACACACACGTGCACGCACGCATATACACAAGCACAATCGCACACATGCAGACACACACATGAACACAAAGCATACACAGACACATACACCAATACATGTACACACACACACACACACTGTACATGCACACACACACACAGACACACATACACACACACACACGTGGGAGGAGGAATCCCATGTGCTGCCAGAGTTCCTTCATGCTTCATTCAGGCTTGTTGATCCGTTTATGTGTTTCGTACATGAGGGTTTCAAGTTCTACTTTTACGTTCAGCGTGAAATCTAAGATTCCTGGCCACACTTTCGAAAGAGTTCTGGTTGTCACAAAGCTGAAAACATTCAGTTCATGTAGTTTGTTTAGATTTCTTTGGTTTGTGGGAGGATGATTATTTAGAAGGAACTGAAAGTGGTTTTGGCCAGTACAACAACTTGCAAAATGTAAAAATGTGTTAATCAATGGCTACAAACACTCTCCCTGCTTGTTGGGATTATGTGGTCAAAGCGTGTTTCTGTAAATTCAACTTTCATCAAACTTCACAATACTCAGGTGTCTAAGAACCAAATGAGAGGACCAATGAGTCAAATGTATGGATGCAAAAACAGCAGATATGTCCTGTCCTGACACAAACCTATTCACAAAGTACACGGACGAAAACATATCGAACAGTCCAGCAACCAGAAAACGGTGCAATGACATGTGGTGTAAGCGTGTGAGTGCTTCTGAAAGCCCCCGGAGGTCCTGGCGACAGGATGGGGAGCTGTGACGAACGGTGTGGTGTTTCCAGATCCTCTCCACGTCACCCGTCCACAGCCCGTCGCGTTTGGGTCCATTTTTGATCACGCTGCTCAATCGCTCTGGTGGCAGCTCCATCGACCAGCCTCACAGGCCGGGGCGATGACCTGACCCGGCTAATCGCTGGGCACGCATCAGAGCAGGCACTGCTTCTATGGTCGGGTAAGTTGACATGGATTTAGCAGGCAGTCCGTGCCTGGAGGTGATGGGAGGGCTCTCTGACACAGCTAACGTCCCAGAGTTCAGGAGGCCAAACTCTACGTGGCCCCAGTCTCACACCCTTTATCCAGTCTGGCTTATGATCCTGGTCAGGAACAGAGCCCTGCGGGCCAAACAAACCCCACCCTCTCTCTTTGCCGAGATACACACACACCCCTCTCACACACACACACCATTCTCGTTGACACACAACCCACCCTCGCCGACACACACACCACCATCCGCCCACACACACACACACCATCCACACCCACAGACACCACCCACTCAGACGTCCTCTCACACACACACACACACACACACACACACACATCACAACCTCCCCCAACATACACACCCATACACACACAACACCAACCTCGCCCAAACACAGACACACACAACCCACATTAACACATCACCCTCCACCCTCCCTTCTTGATGCGCTATCCTTCAGACCACACACCGCTCTGATTGGTGCAGAGCATTCTGTGTAAAAGCCCCATTAATAGACCTTTAAACTCCCACATTAAAGAAGTAACAATGTAATGCTTCAGCAATGTTAATCCCTACATTAGACATGTATCAACTACACTGATTTGTCGATGAGGAAAAACAGAGTTCATTTTGTGGGAAACATAATTGAAAACAGTCAGGAAAGATTAAGGATGCTGCTACTTTTGTTAGAGAAAGTCCTTGGAATAATAATAAAATTCCTTTAACTTTTTGTAAGGATTTTTCTCTTATGCAAATGTAACCTTGACTTCATACTGGTGTGCTTTCTCATCTCACTGCACTGGAATGTTTTTGTATAAAATGTTTTATATTTGGGTGTGCTCAAGCCTTCGGCGAGAGCACAACCTTTGTTCTCTCACATATATATTATTATTATTTTTATTTCTTTTTGCCCCCCTAAAACTCAGTCAATATTTGGCCTACATAGACAACGTAGGTGTCAAAAGTTTCGTCTTGGTAGCGATTGAGTTGCTTCTATTGGAATTTACGTTCTTTTGCATGGTTTAGGCTGAAGTTAAGTTTTTGTGGCGAAAAGTGAAGCTAACGGTGGCTAATTTGCTAGCCACAGTCACTGACGTTACTAACGTCACTAACGTCACGAAAACACGCGTGACTACCTTTGGCAGAACATTCGTTTCGCATCTGTTAACTTGGGGGATAGCTAGGCTAACTATAGCTTTACTGCAAGGCAGCTGCAGAAACGCCACAAGCAAAGAGGCCAGGGTGATAACTATTTACTCATTTTACTTTGTGATATGACACCCAATTGTGATGTGTAATGTACAGTATAAGCTGATATTATTAAGGAAGTACATCTACTTTCGGAAACAGTAGTCTACTATTTCACTGAAGTATTAGCATCATGACATTAGCCTGTGTTGCCCGGGCAACACATACTACAGTGGTCTATGATGTAGCGTTATCTGTTTTCAATCGTTAAAATAAACATTTCTCACATATACATTTTCGTTGTAGGATTTATTCTGACATTAGTAAACGATTTGTTGGTGAAATTACCATTACCTGTGGTTTCAAACCAGTGTAGCTCACTGCAACGCTGTAGCTTACGCGAGACACACTACAAAAACATCTACACTACACAGCTGTTTAGGAAGTCAAACGGCGACAGAACATGTTCGGCACTCCCCTTACTTAAATCAAAAGTCTATCTAACTACTAACCTGAACTTCATTGCCACAGCCTAAATGTTGTCAATCTGTTCATGAAAATAATTAATTTCAGCCTAAACCGTACAACGGAACGTTAAATCCAATTCAACCAACGCAATCGCTACCAAGACGAACACAGCAGTAGTGTACCGTAGTAGTACAATTTACCGGGGCAGCTTCTCCACACAGGGCTATATCGCATTTTGCGTTGTTACTGACAATGATCGCTACCCGCGAGCTTTTTATGAATGAGCGATTTTCCACTAAATAAATGTCAAGCTTATTTACGTTTTGGGGGGCATATTTTCAGTTAGCAGATGGTACTGTTTGAATCGCGATTCCATCTTCTACTGCCGGGTAACGTAGAATAATCTTCAAAGGGGGTTCTTTATTAATGAATGAATGCAATGAGTAGGCTACATGCCTGAAAATATCACGAGAAGGGAAAAACTTAAAATGACGTTTAAGTCATAGAGATTAGGTCAATTTTTACACCGGTCTGACGAAATTTATTCGTTTTGATTCAACGATGAGGCTGCCTCTTGTAGTGAGGTCCACAAGACCACACGGAGCCAACATCTTGCCACACCTGAAGAGTGATTCAATCACATCAGAATCAGCCCTTGTGACACCCTCAGTATGCTGATTACCCACCAAACGCCGATGCAAAGGAACCATAGAATGGGGGGGGGGGCCTCCCCAATCTACCTAATCAGCCCTCCTGCTAGCTTGCAAGCTTCAAAGGGCCTGATTTAGACAACACGTCTCCAGCGACCATTTGCTATCCGTTTCGGCGGCGATTTGAACAAAGAACATACCTTGATCAGAACTTTTGAGGAAAGTCTTGAGACTTCACCTTTACCACAAGAGTACAAGGTGGAGAATTATGAGAGGGATATTTGTGTTATGTTTGTTACTTTGTTTTAATGTTGTGTTCACTGAAATCTTGATTCTAGTAACAACTCCTTCTTCCTGAAAGATAACCACGTCATTCTTGGTATCTACACGAAGCTATCATAATAAAACAATCATTCAACTATATTTTGTAACTGTACCAAGATGTCCAGAACAATATTTGAACCATCGAATGAACCAGCCAAAGATCAGATCACACCTTTGGTAGGTGTGAAGGAAGGAGGGGGGAGTTGAGAACCCAACTTCCCCCAATCCACATCTGACCCCAGACGGGTCCTCCCTCGAACTGTATAAAGCCCTAAGATGACCATCAATCTCTGACTCCAGCGAAACCGACCATGGCATGAACGCCATCAGGATTGGCGTTCCAAAGGACGTCGCCAAGCTTCTCCTGAGATTCAACTTCATAGTGAACGCGTCACTATCGGGACGTTTCAACAGAAGGACCAAAAACGCAATTCCAAATGCGACTTCACTGAGATCCCGCAGACTCAGTCACATGACCCAGCGCAGCCGCGCTGTGACTTCAGATTCTTCAAATGGACCTTTGGCGCAAACCGCCCTCAACATCATTGATCAACCCCTGATCAAACGTAACTATGGCTAACGCTCTTTCCTCCTCGACATGGCATTGGCGTGAGCTCTGTTTATGATTTGTAAGGATGTAATCACTGACTGTACAATTTCTGCCTTTCTTTAAGTTAGACCATTTCATTCTGTTCATTGAAACCAATCTCTCATATCAAACCCATAATCCAACTTTTCATAAGATCTGTTTACCTTACTTGAATAAATTCATTGTAAAGATATTTTGACGTGCGTGTTCACTGATGTTACGATTGGCTCTACTCTTAGAACGAATTCATTCCTTAAGATTAGACTGATTATTACGAAGGCTATTATTTAAATATTATTCAATAAGGTTTCCTCTATCCCTTTAACAATAAGAGGTGGTGCCCCAAGAACTACATACTTTATTATAAATTAAGTATTTCTATCTTTAAACGAGCAAACCCCGCTACACTCTTGCAGGGGAAATGAGAAGACATCTATTTCATTCTACACTTCACTCGTATTTTCAGTTGTAAATGAGCAGCAAAAAAAAATGCTTTTAAATCTATTTAATCTTTATAAATAATAAGTATGCATTTTCATATAAAATATACAGAAATCAGTTGTAAAAATGTCATTCAAAAACGGACCCCTGTGCACTTCACTCGTATTTTCAGTTGTAAATGAGCAGCAAAAAAAAGATGCTTTTAAATCTATGTAATCTTTATAAATAATAAGTAGGCCCTATGCATTTTTATATAAAATATACAGAAATATCAGTTGTAAAAATGTCATTAAAAAATGTTGCTCTTGTGGTTAGTGGTAACTGATTTAAAATTGTTTGTACTCGCTGTGATATATTGTTGTTTTTTTTATTATTGTTGCTTGTCTTTTTTTCCACAGGTACACTTGCACTTATAGCAGTTCATGTTGTTTAATTGTAACTTGTTTAACTACATGCTCTTATGGTTCTTCCCTTTGGGCACTTACTTTGGTTGTTCACAATGTGTGCTTCATGTTTTGGCTACTCGCAATGTTTTGTGGCTATCTCGTTGTTATGATCAGTGACCTATGCACTTTGTAAAGCTCTCTCTTGGAAGTCGCTTTGGATAAAAGCGTCTGCTAAATGAATGAATGTAAATGTAATATAAAAAACTGACCCCTGTGCAACCGATGCAAGCAAGCACACCCTACAAAAACCCTAAAAAAAAAGAAAGAAATTGTACCCTCTAGTTGCTGTTGAACTTTCAAACCTCTCTCCTATGAATCAGCTCATGTAAAAACAATCAAATATGAAATGTTTTGTACTTCATTATTAAATATGATTCCATTGGAATTCACTATTTATTAACATAGCTCACATTTAATGTCTCACAGTTATTCAAAGCCACATTTTTCCAAAAGTAAAAAAATGTCACAAACATCCAAAGGTGTAATACAGTTTTAATACATTTGAAACAACTTTTATTGCATTCTGCACATTTCCCTACATTGATGATCATCTTGACAAGACGTTTCGACTACCAAAATGATTTAGCAATGCAAAGAATGTGTCTTATATTTCTCCAAATCTACCATATCTAAGTAAAAGGTTCTCCGGTAGAAATGAAGAGAGGACCTGTGATCCCCCTCTCTCCTCGTCCTCCCTGCTCCCCTCTCTCCTCGTCCTCCCTGCTCCCTCTCTCCTCGTCCTCCCTGCTCCCCTCTCTCCTCGTCCTCCCTGCTCCCCTCTCTCCTCGTCCTCCCTGCTCCCTCTCTCCTCGTCCTCCCTGCTCCCCTCTCTCCTGGTCCTCCCTGCTCCCCTCTCTCCTCGTCCTCCCTGCTCCCTCTCTCCTCGTCCTCCCTGCTCCCCTCTCTCCTCGTCCTCCCTGCTCCCCTCTCTCCTCGTCCTCCCTGCTCCCCTCTCTCCTCGTCCTCCCTGCTCCCTCTCTCCTCGTCCTCCCTGCTCCCCTCTCTCCTCGTCCTCCCTGCTCCCCTCTCTCCTCGTCCTCCCTGCTCCCTCTCTCCTCGTCCTCCCTGCTCCCCTCTCTCCTCGTCCTCCCTGCTCCCCTCTCTCCTCGTCCTCCCTGCTCCCCTCTCTCCTCGTCCTCCCTGCTCCCCTCTCTCCTCGTCCTCCCTGCTCCCTCTCTCCTCGTCCTCCCTGCTCCCCTCTCTCCTCGTCCTCCCTGCTCCCCTCTCTCCTCGTCCTCCCTGCTCCCCTCTCTCCTCGTCCTCCCTGCTCCCCTCTCTCCTCGTCCTCCCTGCTCCCTCTCTCCTCGTCCTCCCTGCTCCCCTCTCTCCTCGTCCTCCCTGCTCCCTCTCTCCTCGTCCTCCCTGCTCCCCTCTCTCCTCGTCCTCCCTGCTCCCTCTGGCTGGCCTTTCGCCCCGTGAAGATGTGTCACATCGTCTGGGGATCTTCCTTCCTTACTCAGTCATCTGCGTCCCCGGGGGCGCTGGGCATGACAGCGCGCTGACAGCCATCGATTTCAATGTCAGCAGCTTTGCAGCCTCGTCCTGGGAGAGAGAGAGAGAGCGAGAGAGCGAGAGAGGGAGGCAGAGAAAGAGAGAGGGGGGAGAGACGGAGAGAGAGAGGGAAAGAGAGACAGAGAGAGAGTCAGTCCCCTGAGAACCTGTTTCAGTGAGAGGAACTTTGACCCTGAGAAATCTCCACTTAAGATATGAAGGACTTGTTCTGAAAGGCTGATCCTATGTACTTACCACAACCAAAACACCAGAAAACCACTTCTGAATCACAGATAATCAGCGGACGTCTGTGACATCATAGCCTTCCAGCCTTCTGGCCATCAGCAAGGCTCCCATGGGGATTGCGCAACTCGATGGTCTCTTAGGACATAGGAAGCAGTGTACAGTAGAAGTGTACGGTACGAGCATTTCTTTTATCCTTTGACTTTCTCAGCATCAACACGCATGCCAGGGATCGGTTATGTTCACGTTTGTGAGCATGTTGACTACAGGCATCCCACTGTCAAACCCAACAGTACTTAACTTCTGCTCCCTCCAAAGTGGCACATCTCTATGAGCCCTATCAAAGTTTTATTTCCATTTATGCCGGTGTCATATGTTGTTACGTGCAGCTGAATACCCATTATGTTTGCTCGCAAACTGTTACTGCTCTCACAAAGCATCTGCATGCACTGCCTGGTGTGCCGTCTTAGGGATTTGCCCTTCAAACATTCATGAGCCTGTGAGGGTTTGTGGACTTCACTTTTGTGTGCGAATCTGTACTGCATGTGCGTGTCTGTGCGATGACGTGCATGTGTTTGAATATGTGTGTCTGTGTGTATGTGGGTGAGGATGAATGCATACGCATATGTGTTTGTGTACGTGAATGTGTGGATGCGCGTGTTCGAACAGCTGTATGTGAGCTTGAGTGTATAGTGTGTGTGTGTGTGTGTGTCTGCCTTTGTGAATGTGTGTGCGCACGTGGGTGCTTTTGCATGAGCATGTGTGTGAGTGCATGTGTGTGTACATGTGTGTCCGTGCATGTGTGTGTGCCTGTGTGCATGTGTGTGTGCCCGTGTGTATGTGTGTGTGTTTATGAGCCTAACAGCTGCTGCTCCAGGTTTGAGGACCCTTGACTCTAATCAGCATGGTTTAACTCTCCTCCATCCTCCAGACTAACAGTACCAGAGGCCTGTCAGCCAGGGGGAGCACGAACAGCAACCTCTGAAGAGCACCTATCTCTGGGCCCCGCCAACCACTCTGGCCCTCTAGTGAAGATGCAGGAAGGGAGGAAAAATGATGGCACAAATGTATATAATTACACTTTAGCTAAAGGACATGGACATGTACGGATAAGGAATCTGTATTTACTGCTAGTTTTACTGCAGCATCCCTTTCGCTACTTTAACATTTCTCTATAGCTTCCTGGCAAGTACATACAGTCCTGTAGATGGTCTAGGATCCATCTTCTACATTGTTTCATTAGTAATAAGATGATTTTTAGTGTAATAATTTTCAGGTGAATTTTTGGAGTGCTGTCTTCCATTTACTAGGACAGTAAAATTTGAATGATGGCATATTCATGTTCAAACTTGTCAAGTAATGAAAAGTGTGATGCCATGGGTGTAAATAAATCATAAATTGTAAATAAATCATAATACTCCCATATAAGGAATTCCTGGTTCCTGTGACGGGGCTGGGGCTGGGTTGCGTGTGTGAGGCCTGCTCTGAATGGACACGCTGTTTCAGTTCAGGGAGCATCATGGCCAGATTGAGGCTGAGCTCTGAACCAGTGAGAGACAGCGGGGAAGGGGAGAGGCTGATCAGGGAGGTGGTGATGGGGGGGAAAATCACCATGCCCTCAGCAGGGACCACTCTCTTCCTGCTCTCACACACACACACACACACACACACACACACACACACACACACACACACACACACACACACACACACACACACACACACACACACACACACAGAGACAGACCAAAGATGCAAACATACACACACAAACTGACACAAACACACGCACATGCATGCGCACACCAAAGATGCAAACACACACACACTCACACACACAAAACAAACTCACATTGCCCCCCGGATCACTGTCTGTTTCCAGGCCAGTATCCTGAGTGGGTGGCTCTCTCATGTTCCAGATATTAAATTACTCATGAAATATTTGCTTGTCCTCCAGGCTCCAGTGCAGCTTGCTCAGAACTCCCCCCACTTAACCCCCAACGCAGCTCAGGGAGCAGGCTGGTGTCACCTCTTCACGCAAGGTCAATTTTTCCAATTTGGAGACGATTCATTAGAGGGCGTTTCACTTCGGATCAGCGTCAGAGGCCTTCTCTTGTCACCTTTCCCTCCGACACAGTTTTACCTCTCTTCCTTAGCAGCCAGTCTTCTGGGGGAGGGACGAGCTGCTGTCCTAAAACAAGACGTGTGAGAGGCCAAACGTTCCTTGATTCTGTTAGTGGAGGAAAGGCAGGAGGAGAGGAAGAGGAGGAGAGGACAGAGGGTGATAGACAAAGAAAGACAGAAAGAGAATGCGTGTGAGAGAGAGAAAGCAGGGGGAAAAAGAGAGAAAAAAGAGACAGACAGAATAGACGAGAGGCACACGAAGCAAGAGAGAGTGGGCAAGAGAGTGGGAGAGAGCGAGAGAGAGTGGGAGAGAGCGAGAGCGAGAGAGAGCGAAAAAAGAAAGAGAAAATAAAAAGCCTTGATCCCTCACGCTGGGGTGAACTTGACTGTACCAGAAAGTTCCATCATGTTCACTGAACCTTGGACACATTTTAAAGGCACAGACTCACAGTTCAGAAGGGCACCAGAAGAGGACACATGCAGGTTAAACTTCCTCCTAGCCCTGTTCTGTGATGCTCTGTCCCTTCCTGCAAACGGCCTACTGTTCTGTGATGCTCTGTCCCTTCCTGCAAACGGCCTACTGTTCTGTGATGCTCTGTCCCTTCCTGCACCGGCCTAGTTCTGTGATGCTCTGTCCCTTCCTGCACTGGCCTACTGTTCTGTGATGCTCTGTCCTGTCCATTCCTGCACCAGCCTAATGCTCATCTGAGGGCCTTAAACTGCAGAATAGCAAATGCAAAAATTGTTTGGATTACATACTGGCCATTCATTTGATACTACATCTTGACAAAAGCCATTTCTGTTAGTATTTCTGACAGAAATACCGGTTTCTGGTCTACTGGTCTATCCTCCGTTTGTCAAACATAGCAATGATTCATCTGTAGTATTTATTTATCTCATGACACTCTGGTTATATGTTTAGCGACTGTAAGCCACTGCAAAGCAAGACAGGTACACTTAGCTACCTCTAGCTGTATAGATCAGATCAGAATCAGAAGGTTGCCGGTTTGATTCCTGGCTGTGCAAAATTACGTTGTGTCCTTGGGCAAGGCACTCCACCCTACTCGCCTCGGGGGGAATGTCCCTATACTTACTGTAAGTCGCTCTGGATAAGAGCGTCTACTAAATGTAAATGTAGCTAATGTTTCACTCTGAGGTAAATACTACACAATGCATTGGCAGTGTATTCCCATCCACGTTAGTCACTGATTACAAACAAACTTTCCAAAAATGAGTGTGGCTCAGTTTGTTGGAGCGTAGCATCTGGAATCTAAAGGACAGTGGATGGAAATCCGGATGCATGCAGAGATTTTGAATTGGAATTGGTGTTACTGCTAGCCCTATGGTTCTTTTGTCGGCAGTTAAGTTTAACCCTCTAATATGTCAATTTAACAATATTTTGAGGTGGAATCCACCATTGTTGCTTGCAGCTATATTTTAAAATTATTATTATTAAAAAAAGACAATTTGGAAAACGTCAGACCGTATGGAATAAAGATCTTAGTGTGCTTTCCACAATTAAAGGTCTAAAAGAGATTAGTCTGACTTTTATATGACCTTCTTTTTCAATTAAAATTTAATCCAATTAGTTCATATCTTCAGGAGAGATCTTGATGAAACTGCTTCTCTGATTAACCAGAGGCAGGCTAGGGTGAGGCAGACAGTGGGGGTAGGCTAGGGGTGAGGCAGCTGGGGGTGAGGCAGCTGGGGGTGTAGCAGGCTGGGGGTGAGACAGGCTGGGGGTGCAGCAGGCTGGGGGTGCAGCAGGCTGGGGGTGCAGCAGGCTGAGGGTGAAGCAGGCTGGGGGTGAGACAGGCTGGGGGTGAAGCAGGCTGGGGGTGCAGCAGGCTGGGGGTGCAGCAGGCTGGGAGTGAGACAGGCTGGGGGTGCAGCAGGCTGGGGGTGCAGCAGGCTGAGGGTGAGACAGGCTGGGGGTGAGACAGGCTGGGGGTGAGACAGGCTGAGGGTGCAGCAGGCTGGGGGTGCAGCAGGCTGGGGGTTCAGCAGGCTTTGGGTGAGACAGGCTGGGGGTGCAGCAGGCTGGGGGTGAAGCAGGCTGGGGGTGAAGCAGGCTGGGGGTGAGACAGGCTGGGGGTGAAGCAGGCTGGGGGTGAGACAGGCTGGGGGTGCAGAAGGCTGGGGGTGAGACAGGCTGGGGGTGAAGCAGGCTGGGGGTGAAGCAGGCTGGGGGTGAGACAGGCTGGGGGTGCAGAAGGCTGGGGGTGAGACAGGCTGGGGGTGAGGCAGGCTGGGGGTGAAGCAGGCTGGGGGTGCAGCAGGCTTGGGGTGAAGCAGGCTGGGGGTGAGACAGGCTGGGGGTGAGACAGGCTGGGGGTGCAGCAGGCTGGGGGTGCAGCAGGCTGGGGGTGAGACAGGCTGGGGGTGCAGCAGGCTGGGGGTGCAGCAGGCTGAGGGTGAGACAGGCTGGGGGTGAGACAGGCTGGGGGTGAGACAGGCTGAGGGTGCAGCAGGCTGGGGGTGCAGCAGGCTGGGGGTTCAGCAGGCTTTGGGTGAGACAGGCTGGGGGTGAGACAGGCTGAGGGTGCAGCAGGCTGAGGGTGCAGCAGGCTGGGGGTGCAGCAGGCTGGGGGTGAGACAGGCTGGGGGTGCAGCAGGCTGAGGGTGCAGCAGGCTGAGGGTGCAGCAGGCTGGGGGTGCAGCAGGCTGGGGGTGAGACAGGCTGGGGGTGCAGCAGGCTGGGGGTGCAGCAGGCTGGGGGTGAGACAGGCTGGGGGTGAGACAGGCTGGGGGTGAGACAGGCTGAGGGTGCAGCAGGCTGGGGGTGCAGCAGGCTGAGGGTGCAGCAGGCTGGGGGTGCAGCAGGCTGGGGGTGAGACAGGCTGGGGGTGAGACAGGCTGAGGGTGCAGCAGGCTGAGGGTGCAGCAGGCTGAGGGTGCAGCAGGCTGGGGGTGCAGCAGGCTGAGGGTGCAGCAGGCTGGGGGTGCAGCAGGCTGGGGGTGCAGCAGGCTGGGGGTTCAGCAGGCTTTGGGTGAGACAGGCTGGGGGTGAGACAGGCTGAGGGTGCAGCAGGCTGAGGGTGCAGCAGGCTGGGGGTGCAGCAGGCTGGGGGTGAGACAGGCTGGGGGTGCAGCAGGCTGGGGGTGCAGCAGGCTGGGGGTGAGACAGGCTGGGGGTGAGACAGGCTGGGGGTGAGACAGGCTGAGGGTGCAGCAGGCTGGGGGTGCAGCAGGCTGGGGGTGCAGCAGGCTGGGGGTGCAGCAGGCTGGGGGTGCAGCAGGCTGGGGGTGAGACAGGCTGGGGGTGCAGCAGGCTGAGGGTGCAGCAGGCTGGGGGTGCAGCAGGCTGGGGGTGAGACAGGCTGGGGGTGAGACAGGCTGAGGGTGCAGCAGGCTGAGGGTGCAGCAGGCTGGGGGTGCAGCAGGCTGAGGGTGCAGCAGGCTGGGGGTGCAGCAGGCTGGGGGTGCAGCAGGCTGGGGGTGCAGCAGGCTTGGGGTGACGTTTAGTAAGGTCAGAGTTATATTAGGTGTGAAAGATGTGTCTGTATGAGAGAGTGTGTGTGTGTGTGTGTGGGGGGGGGGGGATGTAAAAGTGTGCCTTGTCCTCACCCCAATCAAGTACAGAGACTGACTCATTAAAATAGTGAGTGAGGAGGGGGGAGATATGAAACTTCAAAATGTGAGAGGGACACTCTCCCCCTCTTCGGTTATAAGAAACTTTGACCTGCTTCCGAGTGTGGTATTTATGTCTAAAAAAAGGTTTCCGTAGAAGGCATTTCATTCTTTCGTCTTCCTTTTCAACAACTTGTCCCTTTTTTCCCCAAAACCCCTCTCCTCTGTGGTCTTCGCTCTGTCTGGGCGTTTTAGTTCTGTTCTGCTCCTCTTCTCCGCCAGATCTCAGAGTAAGGTGAGAACCCAGTCACCCATACTTATTATCATCTCAGTCATGAAATCTCCAACCACGGGGCGGCCATGGCGGGAAGAGAGACTTGGGATCGGAGGCCCCTTTTATTCCATCTGACCGAAGCTGCTCTGACAGAGTGCCACTTTGTGTAGACCCAACACCACACAAATATCAGGGAAATATATATTTCATTGCGTGGGAAAGGAAAAAAATATTATTTTTTTTTACATGAACAGAATGCTAGATTACTGGATGCTGAGCATTGCCCATCTACAAGAATTATATATGTTGTCAGAAGTGATGTTTAAAAAAAAAAAGCTTTCTCCTCCACTATCTGATCTTTGTTTCCGGGAAATCCAATTCATCTTGTTTTGTCTATATGGTTATATCCGGATTAGATGCAACTTTATCTGTGGCGCCTCCCAGCCCACCGTAGGTATACATGGGCTGGACGAGTGTGTGGGGGAAGGGTGTGTGTGGGGGGGGGGGTCGTGTGTGTATGTTGCGTGCGTGCAAACATGTGTTTGTGTCTGTGGACTTGACTCGTGGCTGAAGCAGATTAATGCTTCTCTCGGTCGCAGAGTATTTCAGGCACAGCTCAGATTTAAGAACTTAGGTGATGTGGAGCATGAATCTGACTCGATCTATAAGGCGATTTAACAACTCTGTGAACCTTGGAGGGTGAACGAGCTCGTACAGAGTCCTATGTTTCCATGTGTGTATATCTGGAATCTGCAGGCTTCGCATAAATTCCAGGCCCCTGGAAGGTCGTCTATCTGTGCTTTTTCCCTGTTCCAGAAACATGACATATAAATCATTCAAATCACCTATGTTTTTTGGCCGCTTTCCTGACTGGATGTTTGGAGTGGAGTGCTTGTCCTCTGTCTCTTAACAAAGGGCTCTGGAAACCAGAAGAATATAACTTTCTGGGTTGATGTGGAATTGTATGATAAGCCACAAAATTAAAATAAATAAAAACCATTCTGTGTAGCTATGGAAAAAAGCCACAGGGTTTTTTGTACATTAATTGCAAATTAATTTTGTTTTGTATTTTATACAGGTGCAGACCCCATCTTAAATATAAACATAGATGTATTCACTGATACATTTATCATACATTTATGATAAATAATCCATTTTATGTTACAAACATAAAACGTTTGGTCATACTTGCCCTTTATCAACCCTCAAAGGCTGTGACAAAAGCTTAGGACACAATGTGCGTGCTTGCTGATGCACTTGAGCCTGTGTTGTGGGCTCTGTGGAGCAAGGGAGGGGGGGTGAAGTGGGGGATTAGACCTATACATCAATATACATTTGCTGACAATAGTCTGCATTTAATGCTTGATCACTCCTTCTATTGGTAAACATGCTAGCTATCATAGACTTGGGCTGGAAAAACCAGCTTTACAGTTTAATGTATGACCCGTAAGTCCAGCCAGATTAGTCCTGATTGGATCGTTGGTGCCATATGTGACCTACAATCTGTGCTCCGCTTGTATTGGCAGGAAGAAGGAGGGTCAGCCATCTCCCTGGCCAAAGGTTTCCATGGGAACGACCTCTGGATCTCGCGGCCGGCGTTTTCGAAGCCTTCGCTCATCTTGAGGAAGCATTACCCAGGATTCCTTAATGTCAGGCATCTATCCTTCTGCTCTAGTTCACCTCTCCTCTCCAATGATCCGACTCCCTGTGTTTCCCAACACCACGTACACGCACGCACACAATACACGCACACCACCTACACACACAACACACAAGCACGCATACGTAGTACACACAGGCACACAAACAAGAGTGCATTCATACACGCACACACTCGTACACACTCGCACGCACGCTCACCGCTGGTATTGTTGCCGCTCAGCTGTCCCGCTGAGCTATTCTTGTTTTCTGTGCACGATGCGTCCAGTATCTGCTGTGATAATGCAATTAATCGTCCGACTTTATACACCCCCTCCCCGCCCCAACCCACCCAGCCTCTCCAGTCACGCTCTGCACCAGCATGCACACTCAAACAAATGGCTGCTGTCATGTTTCGTCAATCTGGGTTGACTGAGGTGGGGGTCCTTCCATGCCTGTCTGTCTTGTGAGCGAGATGGAAAACCAACCGAGCTGTCACGGTTTTATCCATGAAATCTTTTTTTTTTTTCATCTGAGGTTTCAGCTTTTTGTTTGATATAAATGTGGGTGTGTTTGTTTTCCATCTGTGCCGCTGTGTGCGTGTCAGCTGACCTGTCCTCAGGTACCCGGCACGCAGTGAGGTTTCTCCATCATCGCCTCTCTGGAGCCTTTACCGAGACTGATGAAGAAACATCCTCCTGGTTTGATGGGAGATGTTTGATGGCACAGTAGGAAAAGTCCAGAGCAGGTGAACGACAGGAGGAGGAGGAGGGGGAGGAGAAGTGGAGGAGGGGAAGAGCGGGAGAGGAGAAGGGGGGACAGGTGACGACAGGAGAGAAGGAGTAAGAACAGAGGAGGGGGAGGAGAAGAGGTGTAGGAGGAAAGGGATAGGAGGGGAGGGGAGAGGAGGGGAGTGGAGGGGAAGGTGAGGAGAGGAGAAGGAGGGAATCTTCTGGATGTACATATCTGGTTGTACCTCTAAGAATATGACTGGTTTAAAGAGGAAGGTAGAGAAAAGGAAGGGAAAGAGAGGGAGAGAGAGAGAGAGACAGAGATGAAAGACTGAGAGGAGACTTAATTAAGAAAGAGAGAGACAAAGTCATTGATAAGAGTGTCTTGACCACCTTGGTGAAACGGATTTACAGTGAATTGACTAACAAGGAAGTCATAATCGAATTCTGCCAAGGCTTTCAGGGCTTGTAATTAAAGCTGGACCATATTACTGGTCTGGAATTAAGGTTCTGGCAGGAGGCTCAGAAACATGGCACTCAACAACAACACCAGTACAACACAAACACACACAGAAACGGTCTCCTTTCTCCATTTAGTCATTTAGCAGACACTTGTATCCAAGATCTTAAACAAATAATTTGAATATACTAGAGTATGAACAATCACTGGATACATCAATGCAAGTTGAATCTGATGTTCCGTCTATCTGACTCAGTATGAGTGTCACCTTCTAGTCTTCTTCTCCTTCTTAGTGTTAGTAAAGTGGTGTGATCCAGTGGTGTGATCCATGCAAAATCAGAAGTGTGAATGTCAAATACGGATGTCTGGGGTCAGCTACTACATGACAGCCGGCAGTATTGAAGTGACTGTAAATAATGTTTTATTCATATAATAAAGACATGATGAATATTCTTTTTTATAGTTATTTGTAAAACAAGTATTCATGTTATTGAAATCAGTCATGTGGAAATTTGACTCAAGTTATCCTTCTGTGTTATGATATTTGAATGTAATGAGTTCTGAGAGGGATGTTGAAGGGAAGGGTGTTGTCGCCAGACTGTCTGAACAGGCTCTCTGAAAGGAGCCAGCCTTCTGGAGTCTGGGGCTTTGGGAATGCAGAGCCAAAGCAGGTGGTAAAGTCCACCTGAGGCTGAATACCAACATGATACCTCCAGTCCACAAGTACTTTGAAGAGAGCCCTCCCCTCACACACACACTGATTCCCCTGCTCCTTCCTCCCCCCTGGTGCTGCGCTTTCTTTCCATCTCTCTATGTTTAATTTTCTTTCTACTTTCTCCCTCCCTCCCTCTATCTTGTTCTCTTTCTCTCTTTCTATGTCTGTCCTCTCCCTTTCTCTCCCCCTACTTTCCCCCTCTCTTTTCTGCTCTCTGCCTGAGTCCACGGATCGCACTTAGAGGCCAGCCAGTGTGTTGGCTGGCTGGCGGAGGGTTAATCCTGGTGCAGAGGTTTCTCTCTAGATTAGAGTGTCCTGTTGGTCGACTCTGTCTGGGGTCAGAGGTCAAACAGCGACCTGGTACAGAGCAGGCCAGTGCACTTTCTCAGTCTCTTTATCTTGCTGCCAGGTCAGCTGAGAACGACACCTCTGCATAAGCCCCTTAAGGCTAAAGGTGATATTAATTCCGGTCAAGAGAGAGTATTGTGAACCGACTAAAATTGAAGCTAAGCATTTCTGGAGGTTAACGACACTTATGGGCTGCTTGAGCTTTCATGCCACACACACACAACACCCCCCCCCCCCCACACACACACACTGACTGTTGAGTTGAGTAGATTTAAGTTAAGTTAGTCCATAGGACCACAATGTGATCGGAGCAACGATTGATGAGGTACTTATCCCACATGGACTATTGCGTTTAGGAACGTTTTGCTTCAGACCAAAATAGAATGAAAACCAACACAATTCAGTTTACATTTAGTCATTTAGCAGACGCTCTTAGTTAGTTAAACAGAATTAAACAGAATAATGTTCACACAAAAAAAAACAGAATTAAAAGGCAACACATACAGCTGAATATGAAAGCTCAGACACCCTTTTTGTATGACTAAATCCTAGTGGTCTGTATTACAAGCACATTGAAACCATGACTGCTTGTTTTTGAAACTCTAGATGGCACTGTTGATACAATCACAGCGATGCCATGTCAAGTGACACAGATGGAGAGAAAAATATTATTTCGCACATCGTAAGTCAAGATAACCAGAATAAAATCTATTTATCAACATTTATTATGCTCTTTACCTGTAACAGAATAAGTCACTGCCATCACTTTTTGCTTTTACTCAAAGATATTTGTTATTATGTTGTAACAGAAAAGTAACATAATCTAATTTCCATATAACTCCAATCCACACCAAGACTACAGGACAATGGTGAAAAATAATACATGTGCTTTTAGATTTCAGAACTTTCCTACCCTTGAGATAAGCAGAGAACCATCAAGTTAATCCAGATACCATTCAGATTAAAAGGCTGACCCTTTTCTGAACTGGCGAGCACAAGACCAAATAATGACAAGGTCAAATAATCGAAACGTGTTTTAACACACTGAAACAAATGCCTTCCAAAATAATCAATTGCCTATTCCGTAAATAGGCAATTGATTCCACATTTAGAAAGTTAAAAAAAATAAAAATACAATGAATTAAACAAAGCTAAAGTTTTCACACATTTCAGACATACATGGCAATGAGATTTCAATGTGTTCTGCAGGTTTTATGTTTACTTCATCATATAAGTTTCAGTGTAAAAGTGTGGGACTGTTGTGAGGAAAAGAGCAGTGAAGGTTTCATAGGAGTTCTAGCTCTGTAGCCGAGAGACACTAGAAGAAACCAGACCCACAAACTGGTTTATAGAATCCCTTCACCACCGAAAACATTGAGTTTCAGACAGAAACGTACATGGGGTGCAATTTCTGCACAGCTAATCATCTTACAGTTTGCCTCCATTTCTGACTTCCACGTGCTTGAACAATAAACCACATACAGCACATTTAGACAGACCGTTTGAGCAAAATGTCTTTGAAAGTGTTAGATTTGTAGAAGATATTATTCCCTTTGAGCGTGTGTTTTGGGATTGCAAGTCTGAGACACCGCTGCATCTTCTGGTGGCCCTGAAGACTGCCTTCCTGCTTATTTTCAGACATTTTAACCCTACTCGTCCGTAACACGTATGGAAAACTACATCATCACGACCATTCGCAATTCTCCGTTATTGACTAAATTCACAGAAGCTTGCCTTCTCTGCATAGCCGCCCATGCTGATCTGGGGTTTTCCTGAAATCAACAGAGGCAGACCCTAGTAACAGCAAATGGCCAATTGAGTGTAGATGGTACATATGCAGCAATTCAAGGGTTCACAGATAAAAATGATAATTTTAAGACAGGTATGAAATGTTTGAGATAGGGAAGTGGTAGAATGGTAATCCCTTCCCTCCCTCCACAAAGACTGGAGAGTTTGTAAAAAAGGCATCTTTCCTCATGTCCGCCACCTCCTAGTATAAAATCCAAAACTGTAATGTTTTTTTTTTACCCATCATGCCTTGGTCTGTATAAAATCTTTAGGATTACACTACCAGCTGCTTGGACAGGAAATCGGTTTTATACTGCTTTAAGGAAATTCCAAAATTCTGTTTGTGGCTTGGCTCCGAAGGGAAAACGAATTCAGATGTCACATCCCCGTCAAACGAACAACAGCTATGTTACTGAGAAATCTGTACTGTATTTTATTGTGAGAAAAAAGGCACAGTGTGACATTACTGTATGATTTCCAGATATATACCTCTGAAAACACACAGGGATTCATTCTACTGGTTCAGCAAGCTGGGTAATGGCAGCTATGACAGTGCTATTTACTGTGCCAACATGATGTGACAATTTAGACCAGAAGCGGTTGATTCTAAAAACATGAGGTGGTCAATTCTCATATTCTTTATACTTTCATTCTTTGAGTGTTATAAACCACCAACCGAGGGTGCAGCGTTTACATTTTAATCATAGTTTTTATTTTAAATCAAAATGACCTATCCAAAACCAGACATAAATATGTATACCAAATATAAATCCAACAAACCATTATTACTTTGCGATGACATTTGACAGACCAATAAAATATTCTCTAGATCTGACCAAGTGTACACTGCATTTTTAAATCAAGAGTAGAAGTGTAAGATGCTAGAAAATGTTACATTTTACTATTCAATAATTAGAACTAAAAAAGTATATACATACTTATATAAAGTATGTATAAGTATTATTATAATTATTATTATAGTTATATTATAACTATTTTTATTTTTTCTATTTTTATATCTAATTCTTCATTATCTATTCTGTTTTTCACAGTTAAAATATTAATATAATGAACAATTGAACAATTATATTATACAATTGTAAAGAAAATTAATAATACGAAATACAAATATACTAATAAAAAAAGAATACTGCTATATGTTTGATTCATTTGCCATGAATGATACATTTGAGAATTACTTTATTGAGAAATACATAATCATTTTATAATGAATGCAAAAATATGGCTTACCACCCAGACAGAATGTAGCTACAGTATATGGAGTTGTGAGTAAGCGACATGAGATTCTACAGGCTGTGCATAGTGACCCAAGTGAGATAAGTGAGGGTCTGGAGATGTAACTCTATAGCTGGTCTGTAGTTAACCAGCTCTTACATATTAACTAGGCATATTCATACTGTATGAACTAAAACAGACAGTATATCACCAGTAAATTCTACGTGTGTATTGGACGATGATATTGTTTTTTTTAAACTAAAAATACCAATCAAGTAATGATCGATTGAAGTGTGTTTCAATAGTGTGTAAAAAAATGATTTACATCCAATATCTCAAATCAAGGATATGAGAGATAAGTAACCGATTGAGATGAATTGTCTCCAACTGAAATACCCTGACCAACATGGCTATATATTCTAACTGTGATGATTAACAGTAATATTATAAATTACTTCATCAAGTTTATCAAAATTACACAGCGAGAACTATTTCAGTGAGACAGTCATTGTTACAGGGCAATTCAATTCAGAGCAGTAGGATAATATGAGGCGAAATATGTTTCTTGTGCATATCCTACAGAATGAGCTGAAACTGAAACTAAAGTATTTCATTTATAAAGGCCCGTTATGCACATGGACCAGTTTAACAAAGATGGAATAGCTAAATTAAAATAGTGAGCAAACAATCTTTCTTTTATTTGCATGTTTTCAAAAGTACTGTAAGCATGGTGTCCTCTTCGTCTGACTGAAACTTCTCATACTAAGGTGAAAAGGTAGGCTACATTCCTACTTCTTACCTAATCCTAAAAGAGAGGATTTGGGCATATTACATTTTTCATAATATTAGGCCTATAGGACACAGATTATTTTTAAATTGAGGGTCACCGAATCTCTGAAGTGGGCCGGAAGAAATGACATGTAGGCTACCTAAGCATAAAAAGAACGATTTCTTACTATTAGTTGGTCCACGCTCCTTGTCACCTGTTCAGCGGTAAACCTCGAATAGGATTGAAACTATAGTTCAGACAATCGGTTCAAAAAAAAGGTGAATAGCCTGTACTAAAACACTTTCCCCAGAAAGTCACTCCTAAATTTTGATTATGAGTATAAAACAGTCAGTTAAGAGACTGTTTCTCCTAATGATTGACAGCGGGGACTCTGGAAATTGTTTTTGATGGGTGAGATTAAGTTGCGTTTACATTCCTGTACGCATTGAGCAAAATGATTGGTTCAAATGTATACATTTTATAAACGTAAGGTTTCTCTCTTTACACAGAACAAATATGTTTGCCATATAGACATAGCTAACACACACGGGCACGTCTGTTTTGCACGATTCTCCCCCCTGTCTGCTTCTTTTGGTTTCGCCCAAACTTGGTTCAGATTTGAGTTTTCTATGGCATCCACTGCACTCTATTGAAGGTGAAGGTCCGCTCGTCTCCGTCAGCATTTGCTGTCAATGGCTTTCAGGACTTATCTTATTTGAATGTCTGGGCTTTTTACACTCTCGTCCAAAGAAACCAATAATGGATATTCTATGGATTTTATGGATAATACCCAGCGTGATAGCAGTAGAAGGTAAGACAATGCCTTATCCCTTGTGAACAATATATATAAGCGCACGGACGGTAACAGCTTATTTTTTGAAGCACGTTGAACGATTTACTCCACTCGGCAAGACTAAACAATTCCAACATTTAATATGAAAGGAAATTGGAAATATAAATTAAAATGGAAATTGTACTGCGCTTTTGACCGTTGGCTTGTGAAGTGGATGTTGCACCAAACATCCCCGTATCCCCACAGGTAGCCTAGGTAGGTCCCTGTAGGCTGCCGCTTCACGTCAATTAGGCTACAGCATCCCAAGCGAATAAACAGCACAGGTTATGCTCTACACCTATCAAGCTAGTTGATACGTTATAATGCTGCCAATGTGACAGTATCTTGGTTACAGCCGCCGGAACCGCAGCCCCTCTTTACTCTTTGGCGGACAGGCACTTTGTCATGCAGGCAGCATGGCGCTTATTCTCTCAATTGTATAATGAAAGCTGTGTGCCACTGTCACATTAGCTGGGAATAATTTCACAGACAACACGGTATTGCATTTTGTTGCATCGAGCCTCTCGATGGTGTGATGATTCTGTGCGCTGCGTCTTCGGAACGCACCGCAAATCACTGGGGCACGGAAGACTGAAGTGCGAGCAAATTGTGATGAGTTTTCTGCCTGAGCGTGCGGGCTTTTTGTTGTTGTCGTATGTTAACGTTGGTTCTCAAAACAGGTTCGATAGTAAAGAGACCTTAGCGGTTCCAGAGATTTGAACTTCTCGCTTTTGTCAAAGTTAATGTTATCTCGTGAATAACCTACGTTTCGATTCTAAACCGCAATTAATGTGTAATACTCTAGAGACTGATTGCTACAAAAGATGCGGGAGACCTCCACGACCCAGTCTCTTATTGAGCAGGTTGAATAGAGTCGGCCAATACGCCCTCGACCTTTAACAGGTCAAAAACCCACTGTGAATTTAATATCCCCTATATTAAATTGCACATGAGAAATTGAATATATATCTACATATATATTTACAACTGCATTGAACAACATTGCCATTCTTAAAATGTATAAGCATTGAGTACATACTGTAGGCAATTACAATAGTTAAAATGTAGCCTATACATTTATAGTAGTGAATATGAGTATCCATGTCTGATGCACAAGCCTGCATGCCTAATTTACACTGGTTAAAATGGGCGAAGCTTCTGCAGTAGCCTACAAGCTAGTCAAATGTAGTCAATTTAATTGGTCCTAAACTGTTAATAAACGGTTCTTGAGCGTAGGCCTGTGTCAATTGGTTGGGCCAGTTTGTATAGCACGGTTCTTGACCTTATATGTATTATATATTTCTTTTCTTCATGAACTTCATTAATTTCATGAAGATACAACCAACCAAATATTCTCCTTGTATTATAGTAGGCTATAAAAAATATGTTGTCGATGGTATTATTTGATTATTATTAATGTAAATGGATTTGTAATAGTATATACAACCAATCTTGATCAAAGTGTATAACCCATCCTAAATTAATAAAATAAAAAAACAAAACCATGCAACTATTACATTTGGCCCATAAAAAAATATACAATATATCAGATATATTCTACAGATTTGGTCCCAATGATTTATGCAGCAATTTGTACAATTCAATACACACTATATTACAATATATAATTACATTTTGTATTGTGTACTAACAATTAGCATTATCATTATCTGAATATTATTATTATTATTGGATAATTACACCCACATTTTTGGTGCGTCTGTGCTTAATTAAAAATGTAATTAAAGCATGTATTCTATGTACAGGAGTTTTTGGGAATGCAATTTTTTTTCATTTTGGAGGTAAATCCGCTATGCACTAAGACTAATGAGCAAGTATCTGTTGAAAAACGGGGACTTACAGCTCCACGATGATCCTGTGGATGGTACGGAGTGACAGGGTTAACGTGGAAAAGTGGCTGTTTGCCAGAGGTTAGTGATGTTCTTCTCTCAAAACAACTGTTTTTAGGCCCTAGAGAGAGTTAACCATGTAGTGTACAATGAAGTGCAAAACAAAAGCAGCCTGATGTCTCTAAAGCAATTGCTTTGAGTGGAATTCTGCTTTTTGCAGTCTCTGGAATGTAAACGTGGCAATATGACGTGACCTCCTTGTGAGACTGCAAAAGATATTAAAAGAGCCTTGAAAGAGAGGGCTATATTTCACTCTCAGTGACAGACAGGGATTGTGTTTACCGGAGCCATCAATGGAACTGTTTTGTTCCCTTCAGGAGAACTCGTGCTACTTTAGCTCTACGTTGGCTCAGTGTGTAATGATAGTATGCAGAGGACAGGCCTTTTGACTCAGAGGGACATGGTTAGACCTGGTTCAGCACATCTTATAACGCTATCCTGGTTCCAAACTCCCTTGTCTACGACATACTGTACTTTCAGACTAATCGTTGTGTGGAACACAATGTGTTTCATCCCATTTTAGACAAAATATGATCCGTAATCTAATCAATTTCTATTCTGTGACAGATGTATCACCCACTCTTTTGATCTTTATCATGTAGATTTCAAAACGCATTTCACAGTATTCAATATACAGTTGAACATCGTGGCGGTTCACCCTCAGCCCAGACTCACTCGGAGTACAGAGAGGAGAGCCATCCTCCCCTTCCTGTCACCCCAGCCTATCGCCCAATGAAGAAGCAGGAGAGGGCTACGTATGAAAAATCAAGAGTTGAAAAAGAGGTCACTGCCGCCCTAATCCGAAAAACAACACGCAACAGGGAGTAGTGATGCAGTGAATAGTGTTGATGGCTACGAGGTCACACAGAAAAGAAAATGGCCGCCCTGACGATGGTTGCGCCGTCACAGTTTCGATTGTTATCGAAGGTTCACGGTGCTTGAAGTAATGACAACCTTTAAAATTGGACTCCCTTTCTATGCTTTCTTTCTGTATATAATACCGGCATTTTTGTGTAAAAGTCAGCTTTGACTACGTTTTGTTGCCGGTATGGCAGGCAAAGTGTGTGCCGAACCCACGTCCACCCTTCAGACCAAGAGGGCAAGGATAGGCACGGCTCCTTTTTACCACACGATCATAATACCGAACCACCTGGGATGCATTAGTTAACGCTTAAGACTCGTTCTCCGAAGCGTTACGTTGGTTAGTTCATTAACGAACAAATCCACGGCTGAGTCGTTGGGATATTGGTGAGGAGAGTACACACAGGCCCCCTCCCAGTCAATGTGAAAAGTCTCTCAGTGGTAATTAATGAGAGCAGGCAAGTCTCTGTAAGACACATTATCGGAATCAGAGCTCTGGCGGGGAAGTCTTATTAAACCTGTGGTGTCAGACATGTCTGTTTGTTTACCTATTGGTTTGTTTACCTGGGTCATAGCCACAGGTGTGGGACCAGCTGCACTCCTTTGACAACGACAAGACTTGAGAGTGTCTCTCACAGAAACTATGACAGGAATAGTTTTATCACCAAGGAAACGCTGCTTTGAAATTGATGTTGTTTTATGACTTCTGTGTAAAGACAATTCACTCAATAATATCTTTTTTAGTTGAGATTATATTTTGTAGCAGCTGCTCAGACTATGTAATGTAGACTTCAAGTGCTGCCTTCTCCAGATTCATTGCTTTTGTAGTCTTGTGCTTTTTTTCTACCGTACAATGTGTTTTGTGTGTATTCTCCTTACGATTGCCAAAGATTCTGGTTTGTAGCCGATCTGAAAGAGGACTCGTTGTTCAGTGCTGCTATATAAAAGAGAAGTCTTCCTCCACAAACAAATTCAATTATGAGTTTTCCTAAGCGTTTGTCTACTACACATAGATAACAGTTGTTTGGGGCATGAAACTACCAGTCCTTAATGCTTTTGAAATGTCTGCCAAGTTTGAGTGGGCTGCTTTCAGATGTAACAGGAGGAGGCCTGTGTGTACAGTGCTACAGTGTGGAGCCCCAGATAGACGTGTTATCCTAACATGGATACTGTGTTATGGTTTTTATCGGGGTAACAAAAGGCAGTAGGAGTTGGGGGCGGAAGGGGGGAGGGCCGATCTCCGAAACAGGATTAAATGAAGGTAAAATGAGTGGCTGTACACAATCTAGTGTTTTCTCAGTCGAGCGGGAGAGCAGATGCGGGGATCTCGTGTGGACGCCAACCACCACTGTGGGCTTTCACAAAGAATCTGCCTCTATTCAGCCTCTAATCCCGGCTGCCCAGGGCCCAGGCATTGTCACTTTGCATGCAAAATTTCAATTAGTGCTGGTACCAGTTGTTTCACTTCAGGATGGGTGTCACATTTCGGGAACATCCACAAGCTACCTTGACGTTGAGATCAGGGAGGGGTGTTATCGCTGGTGGGGCTCGGAGAGGTTGCTTGCTGAGGAGTCATGAAGGGGAGGGGGGGTTGTGGTGGTTGAATGTGTGTGTGTGTGTGTATGTGGGGGTGGGGGGGTGTATGTGAGTTTCTCCAGTAACTAACTCCCTCGTCCCCTCTTGGTGTAGTGTGACCTCATTGCGGCTGCAGTTTGAGCCGGCCATCTTTTGTTTCTGTCCTGTAGCCGGGCCTCTCTCCGCAGCCGATGGTCACAACGCCATCCCTCTGTCACATCAAGGCAGTCAGTTGTTACATTAAGTCCATTGCACCAACCGGCTTTGATAAAATATACAAATATAGTCATGTGTTATTTAAGTAATGTTTCAATATCAAAGTAATGAAGATGAATAGAATCTTCAGAATACTGGCATTCATCTCTGCTAGTACTGATTTAATATTTATGAATTCATGTATTAATGAATAAATTAATTCACGTGCCATTTAGCACTTCTCCGAAGTGACATATAAATAGTTGCAGTTTTGTGTTGGTAGTTCAAAGTGATCAAAGTGAACATGTTTTTATAGCAGAGTGGTTGGTGGTCCTATGTTAGTTGGACCTTCTGTGTTTCCACTAAATCATTATACAAGACTGATACATTAAAAAGGACACAGATAATTAGGAAAAAGTGTAATATATATTTAAATTCATTTATATGTAATTTTCCAAATAAAACTTTATAAAGTAAATCTTGGCAAATACATTTAAAAACACAGTTTTGTCTTATCAGCCTGATTCTTTTTGTCTCATGGTATTTTAATATAAATATAAATCATTTAAGTTAGTCCACTAATATACTTATACTTTCATGTCTATACAGTAAAAATACCTGTATATTAGTCTTGCATATCTTCCGTTCTGTGAGAGCTGTGACAGAGTTCCGTCTTCACATGAAACCTCAGACTCTCTAAACAACCCTCATGCGACCACTGTGCTCTATCCTTCGTTAAAGTCTAACAGGTCCCATGAGCACCAGAGGTGGTTCAGTGCCCGTGCTCACATAATGGGTAGCCAGACCAGGTGACCGCACAAGCTCGGCGAGCTCATGCCAACGTTTCCTCTTCCTGAATTCTCTTTAGCTGGTTCTTTTTTCCATTAAGGTTTTCGGAGTCCCTCCTTGGTGAGTGGACTGAGGGGAATGTCATGACAGAAGCTAGGGGTACTAGTGATGGCTCAGTACTGCAGCGGGGTTCAAGCTCACATCCACGCTGTCAGTGAGGAGTTCCTTGTAGGGGTACGGTGTGCACAACACAAGCTCTGTTCACCAGAGAGACCTCCATATCAATTTCCCAATGGTCCGTGTGTAGGATTTCACCATAACCAGTTTTTTATGCTACACTGGAGCGACTGTGCTCCGGAAAAAGCTGAACAATTGAGCACCTATGTATCATGCTAATACAGCTTGTCTAAATGATCACTTGAGTCAGTTTTCTTCTTGAAAAAAGCCACAGGATAGCTGTGTTGTTCTATCCTAAGGCTATAATTGTTTCAGCGTGTTGCCGCAAAAATTGCCTGACTAAACTGAGAATCTGTGACCAAGGTGATTTAAACCATTGTCTTACAACTTTCAAGCTTGATGTAAACGCCTTATAGCACACGTTGTATGGCCGTGGATAGGCTCAACTCTTTCTTCAACGCTCTGCACCCTGACAAGCTGTCTGGTGTCACAGCAGTGCAGCTGTCCGGCAGTTACAGAATGTTACAAAGAGCTAATCAAGTTTGAGGAGACGTTAAGAGTTGATTTAATAAGAGGTCTAACTGCATAACTCAATAAGGAAAGCCAGCCACCTCAGAAGAGTACAGTATGTGGGTTTAGTTTAGCACTGATACAATAACACTGTGAGCGTGGAGGGTGTAATTTGAGAGTATTGTTGTCGTAATCCCACGTTGCAGATCTCTGATTACCTTTCACTCCCCTTTGGCTTCCACGTCCTACGTTGTCCATTCCCACCAATCAGCTCGAACGCCTTAATTACAGCGTGAGCCTGACTGGCTAATTCCAAACCATCAGTGTGTCACATGTGCAAAACACTTGATCAAGCGCTCGAGATTATGAACACCTTCATTGTTGCCATGCGTCTTCTAATGCATATTTCAAAAGCACAAACGGCTTAGTTCCTGTGTTGCCAGAAACCGTCTTGAAACCAACCGCCATTGGGAAGTCGGAAGAAGGCATGGAAGGAAAAGGACCAAGGAGGAGGAGGAGAAAGAGGAGGAGGGAGGGGGGGGCGTCTAGCCTGAGAGAGGTCAGACCTCGTGTGTGAGACCCCCATCCACACACACCCCAGGTACTGTGGTGCTGCCTTTCTGAGCACGCCCAGAGAACACAAACCCAGCGGATTAGTGTCTGCTTCTCAATGTCCCGGGACCACAGCCCACCGGGCCGAGACAAAGGGGCCCTGATTGCGTTGTCATCTGCATTACAAAGGGAAACCTTTTCCACCTGAACCTCTGCTCTACTCTGCTCTATTCTACTCTACTCTATTCGATTCTGCTCTACTATATTCTATTCTATTCTACTCTACTCTGCTCTATTCTACTATTTTCTACTCTATTCTTATCGATTCTACTCTATTCTACTCTATTCTACTCTATTCTACTCTATTCTACTCTATTCTGCTCTGCACTACTCTTTTCTACTCCTCTCTACTCTCTTCTGCTCTACTCTGCTATGTTCTTTTCTGCTCTGCTCAAATCTGTTCTGCTTTATTGTGCTTTGCTCTATTCTGTTCTGCTTTGCTCTGGGCTGCAACTGTGGACCAAATGACATATGACTTTCATCCTCCCCCCTTCCTCTGTCTCTCTCTCTCTCTCTCTCTCTCTCTCTCTCTCTCTCTCTCTCTCTCTCTCTCTCTCTCTCTCTCTCTCTCTCTCTCTCTCTCTCTCTCTCTCTCTCTCTCTCTCTCTCTCTCTCTCTCTCTCTGTCCCCCTCTGTGTGGCGTGGTCCCTATCTACCTCAGCGGTGGCTTGTTCCCTGTAGCTTTCCTGAAGCTGCAGCTGATCTGACCGATTTCAGCCCCCGTCGGTACTAATGGCCTCAGCAGGGCTGGCTGTTTCTGCCTCCACTCCAGAGGCACACTGACACACAGGACACAAGCCCCCCCCCCCCTCTCTCTCTCTCTCTCTCTCTCTCTCTCTCTGTCTCTCTCTCTTTCTTTCTTTCTTTTTATTTTTTTCTTTCTCTCCATCTCTCTCTAGATTAAGCAGTTTCTCTGTTTATCTATCTGGAGAGGTTGAGAGGAGCAGAGTAGTGGGGAAGAGCAAAGGAGTCTGGAGCTGTTTATTTCAGAAAAGGTTGTAATTCAATTCGGAAAGTTATATAAGTATTGAAATAACAGACGTTTGTTTATAATATATAATATAAGGAAAGAAAGATTACGATTGACAGAAATTATCTATGGACAAGACCTTCAAAAGGTAGCGAGATCAAAGGGATTTTGATGAATAACTCTTATATCAGAGGTGTCAAATCGCATTTAATTGCATTAGCGCAGCACAGAGGCATTAAGAGAGCAATTCTGCCCTTGGCTGTGATTCCATTCACCGATCCCAGGGCTAATCGTTTGTTGTTCTCAGATTAATTCAGATACAGCGATAAATCAATTGGCACAACCCCGTCAGTGGCTAAAGAGGCTCAAATGTAGCCACACTTCAGTCAGCCTGGAGAAACGCAGCGTTTATGCCATCACAAGGTTTTGACCCAGTTAGCTTTGGGCCAAACAGTCTTTTAGGTTTATAATGGGTCGACACAGCGCGTTGTGCTGCACAGAGAACCCACACAGAAACAGTCAGGGGCCATTTTGATAACCTGGGAGATTAAAAGGCAGGGTCAGCCATGCAGAAGCTGAGATATGAAGTGCAGGGAAAAATGGAGGGTTAAGAGATAACCAGTCTAAAAGGCAAGGGGTCACCACAACAGAAGGGGAACAGCACCACTGCTCAGCGCTTAATCGGCTGTAGTCCAATTACTCCGGGCTGGCCAGGGGCAGGAGGTGGGGGGGGAGGGGGAGGGTGGGGGTGCTCAGAGCTCAGACTTAGGCGCTGTAAGACCACGGGGGCTTTCAGATTACCAGGGGGTGGCAGGTGGGGTGTGACGGACTTTAGCAAGCGGTTCGCTTTGAGGCTTAAGGAGCGGGTTCTAGTATTTTCTCTCTCTCTATTTTTTTCTTTTTTCGCTCGCTGTGTAATCAGGACAACAACAGCAACTGACCTTTGTAAAGCGCCACAGTATCAACATGAAAATCAAAGGATTATTTTGTTAGTGGAAGACATTAGAATGACACAACTGTACAATGCGTTGGCAGTTGGATATATTCTGGTTGGGTATTCATGGAGTGTTCCAGCCAAGCGTCCTGTAGCCCCCTGGACATCAATCCACAGTGGATTAAAGCCCTAATCAATAGGCTTAGTTTAGCATGGGATTACACCTTCAGGAACGTTTAATGGAGTCACCTCAATGAAGGGTTATTACATTTTCTCTTTTAATAGCTTCAATGATACGTTCCCCAGTCAGGCTCAGCAAGCACTTCATTTGCATAATAGCGCTTCACTAAGCAAACTCAGCATGGGGCAGAGTGACAGACAGGGTCTGGGTTTTAAGAGGCCACGTTTACACTGTAAAACCATGTCTTTTTCTTGTTCCAGGTCCCCGTCCTCAAAGTTATTTTACTCTCATTCCTGTCCTGTTAAGATTTCAGATGGGGGAATCCAACCCCCGCGACACACGCCCACCATGTAAGCGAGGCCAGGCCTGCGGTGATGTGTGTCCCCTGGGGGCGGTGAAAACGATGTCCGGGAGGGCTGCATCGATGATGTAACACTGCTCACTGAAACAGAAGCACAGGATACACACACACACACACACACAATCGCACACTGTAAACACACACACGCAGACACACATTTGTTACACACACAGAGAAAGACACACACTCACGGACATACTGTAGACACACACGCACAACCCACACTTACACACACAGTCACACGCACACACACGCACACGCACACACACACACACACACACACACACACACACACACACACACACACACACACACACACACACACACACACACACAGACAGACCTGGAAGAGTGAGGATGAGGGTTTTCCATGCCTTCCCCGGGCAGGTCTTTATAGATAGTAATCACACCGGATCATTTGCGAGGGCAGCTGGGAAACCAGTAGAGAATTTCTGAATACCTGCTGTGGCTGTGAAATCAATGCAGGGGCCCAGCTGAGACCGTTCACAGAAATGAATAAGTCATATGATATGCTTAAACGTGTATAACGTTATTATTCATGCGGCGCAAATAGCATTTTCATCTGCAGATAAGGCTAGCCGGCGTGGATATCAGCGCTATAGCTGTCCCTCTTTGTGCTTCACACCCTCGCACATACCCACAATGCATCACATCACTCCAGAGATAACAATAGCTGCTCGCAGGTTGACGAATGATGAGGAAATGTTCCTGGAGAAAGCTGACAAATGATGGATCGCTAACAAAAAGGAATTTTTTGACACTTGTGTGTATATATATATGCTTATATAACTTCTAATCCCAGACTCATAAAGGATGCCACTGTTTATGGCAGCGATGCAGTTTAGTAATCCGAAACTACAGACAAAGGCAGACTTCATGCTTGTCAAAGGACAGTGAAGTTCTGTAGCTTTCCAATTGGTCGTAGAAGCTTCTCTCCAGCTCGCTATCACAGGTATCTATACATTTATATTTACATTGATATATATTATTATTTTCATTATTATTGATTATATATATTATTGATTTAACATGTGCTATTATCCAAATAGAGCATATGGAACGTAAATAACTACTGCTTATCCAACCTGATGTCACAGATGCAAACAGCCTCACTGCACCTCTAACGATAGAATAAACCTCTGTTTGATTACTTTGTTTGTGTCCTTCTCTGTGGTATTGTGTTTCAGATGGTTAGACTGACAGACAGGCAGGCAGGCAGGCTATCAGACAGACAAACAGACAGATAGACAGGTAAGCTGGCAGGCTGACATAAAGAAGACAGACAGGCAGTGTAGACAGACAGGCAGTGCAGACAGACAGACAGACAGGCAGTGGAGACAGACAGGCAGTGGAAACAGACAGGCAGTGTCAGACAGGCAGTGTCAGACAGGCAGTGGAGACAGACAGGCAGTGGAGACAGACAGGCAGGCCTAAGAGGTGCATGTGGTGCCTCTATGTTCCCTGATGGACTGGCTGTCAGAAAGCTGCCTGTTGGAATGATTGAAAAAACATGTTTGGGATTAGCTGCTTGCCCCTGTCCATGTGTGTATGTGTGTGTGTATGCATGCGTGTGTGTGTGTGCGTGTATGTCTGTGCATGCAAGCAGGGGGCTTGTGTGTGTGTTTGTGTGTGAGCAGGGACCTGTTTTTGTGTATGTATGTGTGTGTGTGTGTGAGCAGGGACTTGTTTTTGTGTATGTATGTATGTGTTTGTGCGTGTGCGTGTATGAGTCTGGCAGCTCAAACGTCTCTCTGGGCTCCACTGTGGTGAGTGATGGTATAGGTAGGACCAGACCCCCTCCGCTCGCTCGCCCGCCCGCCTGCCCCCACCCAACCATCCCACCGTCTCATCCCCACCTCTCCTTTCCCCCTCCCTCCCTCCTGGCTGTTCCCTCACCCACCCAACCACCCACCCACCCCGCTGTCAGGTAAGAGGAATGAGAGGAGTCTGAGAGTGAGAGAAGGCGGGGCCCAGGTAAACCTGGGCCCTTTCTCCACGAGGAGTTTCCCCTCCGTCCCAACACGCTGCGCCACCTCAGGGGCGTCCATGGAAACGCATGTCTGTCATGTGACTGAACCCACAGCGCCATATAAAACCAACACGCCAGTGGAACATGTCCAAGTGTCGTTCTCCAGGTTTTGCCTGTTTATGGCGGGCTGGCCTACTTTTTCGAAATAGAAAACCACGAGGAGAATCACTCCGTGGTTTTCCTTCCGACGGAAAAGATTTTGGTGTTTGTGTGTGTGTAGACGCACGGGTGTGTGTGTTCAACACATTGCCGTTGTAATGTACACACTATGCCGTCTCTTAGACATACGCACACGCGCACACACACGTGTAAACGCTCACTCTCGCACACACACGCACACCGTCTCTCTCTCCCGTACCTCTCTCTCTTTCTCTATTGCTCTCCATCTCCTGCTCTGTTTTTCTTCCCTTATCCCCTCTCGCTCTTCCTCCCCCACCCTGCTCTTTATCCTTCCCTAGCTCTTCCTCTCCCTCCCACCCTCTCTCTCTCGTTCTCTCTCTCCTCCTCTCCCACCCTCTCTCTCTCTCTCATTCTCTCTCTCTCTCTTCCTCTCCCACCCTCTCTCTCATTCTCTCTCTCTCTTCCTCTCCCACCCTCTCTCTCTCTCTCATTCTCTCTCTCTCTCTCTCTTCCTCTCCCACCCTCTCTTTCATTCTCTCTCTCTTTCTCCCCCACCCTCTCTCTCATTCTCTCTCTCTTTCTCCCCCACCCTCTCTCTCTGTTCTTCTCTCTCTCTCTTTTTCTTCTCTCTCCTCTTCTGTGACTGACTCAGCCCTGCAGGGTTCCTCAACAAGGCTCTTGGTATTATGGTATTAGCATGGAAATCAGAGGCGTGCAGCAGGATTAGGGTAGATGAGGTGCGAACACTGGCTCAGCCCAGAGTTGCCCTTTAAACCGACATCCTGTCGCCAAACTCCCTCTCTGCTGTCTGTCCCAGTCGCCACTTGTTTGGGTCTTCTTAGCGTCACACACACGCACGGACACACACGCACCCACACCTGGTTAGACCGGGCTGGAAGGGTTTTACAGTGCGAGGTGGGAAGTTTGGAGTGAAGTGTCGCGCTGGTTTGTGGTTTGCGTCCTCAAGGATCGTTGACACGAGGGCACTCTAATGTCTAAACATGTTGGTAATCCTACCTCACACACCAGCCCTCCCTGCCCTCCCCCACTTCTCCTCTCCCTTCCACCATCCCCATTTCACCTGTAGTAGGTGTTATGTTCAGAAGCTCAGGTGTCTGCATCACCTGCGGGGGTATCCTTCCGGAAGCATCTCCTCACGCTGTGAAGTCTGAGGGGCGGGAGCTTGTAACATGGCGCAGCTGAGAAACGTTTGCGTAAACAATAACGCTGACCAAGCTAATTGATGAGTAATTGGCTCTCCAGTTGAAATTCATTTTCTGAGGCGGGCTCTCTTCAGAGAGTGAATGCTCTTGAACTCGAGATCGAGAGAGAGAGTGTTGGGGAGGGGGAAGTATTTACCCACTCCAAGTGTGTTCATGCACAGCAAATCTGGAGAATCGCATCTTCTAATCCTCCCACTGGACAAAAGAAGTGTGTGAATCTATTATGGTGGCTCCCACTCCATGTTGGGTAGCTGGAGGGCTCTTCTGAAAGTCCTCCTCTCCGAACACAAGGCTGTGCACTTTGAAACAACACGCTGGCCTCCATCTTTCCTCCCCCATTGTCGTCCTCCTCTCCTCCTAAGCCTCCTCAACGAAAACACAGACCTCCACCCTTCTTTTCCTCCTCCCCTTTTTCACTCTCCATTGTCCTTCCCCTCTCCCACCATCTGTGCCCCCCCACACACACACACGCTAATGCTAAATATAAAGAGGGGGATCTGCAGAGGCGGTCGAAACGCCACTCCTGAATAACACATTTACCTGTCACTTTTCCTGCTAGGACCTCATCGGTGCCTAGCGATTCGAGGGCTTTATCACACCTGTCAGGGAGCCATGGTTGTGCCTGTGGCTCTGGGGCAACACGTGTGCAAGTTCAGGGGCTGCGGATGGTCAGGCGACCAGGCGGGAGGGATCAGATGTGGGCGCTGAGGGCCGCGAGGAGGAGAGGAAATGGGGGTGAGAAGGCTAGGAGGATGTGGAGGAGGAGAGGCTGTTGTGGAGGAAGAGAGGAGTGTGTAGAGGATGAGAGGAGGCCTTGACGAGCCGGTTAATGTGCTGTCAGAAGACGTCTTCCTGCCCTGGAGCACCAGAGAAGGATAGCTTATGGAGCTTTAGCATGACTGTAGGATCAGAAAGAGCTTTAGATACGCGAGAGCTATAGGGAAATATAAATCTCCCAGAGGAAAAATCCCTCTATCCCTCTATCTCTCCAAACTTCCATCCCTCATTCCTTCCAAACCTTCAACCCTAAAACCCTCCCACCATCCATCGCTCCATCCATTCCTCCAATCCACGCACCCTCTCTCCCTCCGAACCTCCAACCTTCCAGTCTGCCAGCCCTTCCGGCCCCCCTTCATCCCTCCACCCCCCTGGAGAAGCAGGGGAGGGCCTCACCCCTCGTCCCCTCCTGGGGTTTGGGACACGCCAGCGAGACCGCCAGACGTCTCTGGGAAAGGTGCGGGGCCCTTCAATCACGAGCACCCCCGTGGTTGCATTTAGTCAGCATGCATTATTTACCAGCCCTGTGTGTCACTGTTTACATCTTCCCCCTCCAGGGAAATAAAGCATTCCTGCTGGATGACACAGCCCTCTGGGGCAGCCCAGAGCAGAACACAAGAGACTGATCAATAGATGCTCGAAACACGCTGGGAATCTGATTACGTACGCCGGGCTGGTTCCTAATCTTTAGTGTGTATGAGGACCGCATGTTTCTTTTATGGGTGTATGGGTGGCTTTATGTCAATAAAAAAAAAAAAACGTTTGGGGCAGGAAAAGGAAATAGGACAATAACCCCTGGTGATGCCCCCTGGGACAGTGGTTGGCTTGTGTGTGTACGTTTCGGTTGGCTGCCTGGGCTGGGACACGCACACACACACACACACACTCACACACACACACACACACACACACACACACACACACACACACACACACACACACTCACACACACACACACACACACTCACTTACACTCACACACACACACACACTCACACACACACACGCACACACACACACACACTCACACACACACACACACTCACTTACACTCACGTGATATCTGATGCAGACCACGTCCAGTCCATCGACCAAACCTGGAGTCCATAAGAGAAACACTGGGACAGAGGAAGCGTATCTTACAGCCTGTTCAGAAATCCTTCACAAAGCAGCCTGTGTCTCACCACTCCCAAACTCATCTTTCTTCTTCTTCTTCGGCTTATGGGGTTCGATGAGTATTCTGGTCCATAGCAACCCACTGAGGATGGCTGTGGTTCGGAGCAGCACTAGTTTCCCCCCTGCAGAGAGGATGAATGGTGCATGAGGGGTCCTGCTCCCTGTTAGAAGCCAAAACACTGACAGACCCTCAGCTGTGTTTTCATCCTCTTTCCATGAGTCTGTCATGCATACCCCACTGACTCCGCATAGAGTCGGAGAGCCGTGTGAAGGCTGTCCTTTTGTGGCCTCTGAATGGTAGTGTTCTTTCTGCTCTCATGGAAGCTTGTTTGTCTGATGCAGAAGTCTTAAACTTGTTTTGAATCTGCTATTGTGCCGTCTAAACTAGTTAAAAGCCCATGCAGCACTATAGGCCCTATCAGCTTTCTGTAGGGCTTGCTTTAGTGTAGAGGTACCTCCTTTGTCTACCTCCTACCTCTTACCTTCCACATCCTATCTCCTACCTCCTACCTTCTACCTCCTACCTCAAAGCTCCTATCTCCTAATTCCAACCTTCTACCTCTAACCTTCTACCACCTACCTTATATCTCTTACCTCCTACCTCCTAGATACCTTCCTACCTCCTAGATACCTTCCTACCTTCTACCTCCTAGCTTCTAACTTCTATCTCCTACCTCCTACCTCCTACCTCTACCTTCTACATCCTACCTCCTACAGTCTAATCTCCTCTTTGTTCTCCCCTTCCTTCTGCCTCCTTTTCTGCATCCTTTCCCTTTTCCCTTTCTCCTGCTTTTCTCATCATCATTTCCCCCCCCCCCCTTCTTTCCACCTCCTACCTCCTCCTCCTCCTTTTGTCCGCTCCTCCTTCCTCCACCTCCCCCTCTACCACAGTTTCACCATCAGTCTCTTTTTCTGTGTCAGATCAGTTTAACGCCTAATTACTGACTAAATCAGTGCGGTGCCGGGTTGCCATAGCAACGGGTCCCAGTCACCTTTGCGGAGGGCTTCGCTGACGTTGGGGCTCCTCAGCCCGGGAGGATAAGAAGGTTGCCTGATGTCTCTCTGCCCACCTCAATGACTCTGTCCTCGTTTGCGTGTCTTTGCGTGTGGGTGTTTTTACGTCTTTTTTTTCGTGTTGGTGTTTGTATCTGTGTGCTTGTATGTGTGTGTTTTGTGTGTGTGTGTGTGTGTGTGCTCCACACTTTTGGCAGTTTAATGAAACCACAGGAGTTTTCACTATCCCTCTCTCTCTGTCTCTCTCTTCCAAGGTTTCTCCTTGGTAAGCCATCACTGTTGATAATTGCGCCTTTGTATGTCTTTCATGTATCCTGTGCATGTGGGCGTGGGGGTGGGGGGGTCAGGCCACAGTCCCCGGGATCTTTAAGGAAGGTCGTGTGCATGGAGGGACTCACGTAAACACGCCATTGTGTGTGTGTGTGACTGGGAGGTGACGCGCTGCGCTTGTGAGCTGAGAGAACCAGCCTGCCATGACTCTTTCTCCCTTGTAGCATCCATCGGTTACCTTTCAGAGCGTATACTGCACCTCCACACTGCTCATGACCTCTCTCTCCTTTTCCTGATCTCTCTTGTTCTCCCTCTCTTTCTCTTGCTTCCTCTCTCTCTCCTCCTCCACATATCATGTCCCGCCTGCAATCTTTGTGTTTCTGTGCCTCCCTAGTCCCCCCCCCCCTCTCTCTCTCTCTCTCTCTCTCTCTCTCTCTCTCTCTCTCTCTCTCTCTCTCTCTCTCTCGCTCTCTATTTCTCTATCCTTCCTTCTCCCTCTCTCCATCTCTCTCTCTCTCTCCGTCTCAGTAGGTAAGGAGTTGCCCATTTTCAGCTGGAGCTACTCCGCTCCCAGTCCTCTATTACACCCAGTTCTGGGAACCAGGTTTTTCTCAGTCCAAACAATAATCAAATATTATTTTTGGAGAGCAAGACTGTGTTTGTAATGTATCTGACTGCACTGTCAGCACTGCATTTAATAATGCTCATTCTTCATGTCAAGCTTGACAGCACAATGCCTTGCACAGACCACAATATTGGACATGTGTGCATTTCTGCGTGTGTGTGTGAGTGTGTGTGGTGTCCGTGCGAGTTGTGTGTGTGGGAGGGAGGGATGGGGGTCTTAAGTAGGTGTGGGGTTAAATTTCTTGTCATCCACTCATTAAGAATGGAGCAGTCAGCGTCTAGAATGGAAGGCTGGCTGGAACGGCTCTCTCTAGTCCCTAATGACTCCCAGTGGAGAGGGGGAGGGAGAGAGAGAGAGAGAGAGAGAGAGAGAGAGAGAGAGAGAGAGAGAGAGAGAGAGAGAGAGAGAGAGAGAGAGAGAGAGAGAGAGAGAGAGAGAGAGAGAGAGAGGGAGACGGAGACGGAGACGGAGAAGGGAGAGAGAGAGGTGAGGGAGAGAGAGAAGATGGAGAGAGAGGAAGAGGGGTACGACAGGGAGAGGGGGAAGGAGAGGGAAAGAGGGGGAATGAGATGAAGAGGAGGGAGATATAAAGAGGAGGGAGAAAGAGAGGGAGACAGGGAGGGGAGGGAGAGGAGGGTGAGAGGAGGCAGAAAGAGGATGGAGAGCATAGGCAGAGAGACAGAGAGAGAGAGAGAGAGAGAGAGAGAGAGAGAGAGAGAGAGAGAGAGAGAGAGAGAGAGAGAGAGAGGAGGAAGATCAACAGAGCGAAGAGAGAAGGTCAGCAGTGTGCTGGTGCACTTCCTGGGGACACAGTTCAACAGGGGTGTGAGGTCATTACTGGTTACTGTAAACAGATGCAGGGTTTGCAGTGTCATCACCATCATTAGAGGAAGTTAGGAGTGATTCCTCATCATCTCCTGGGATAATCACCTCTCCGTGACCTGCATGTTTAGATATCTGGTTGGGATTCTAGTTTAATTAAAAACACAGTTTTACTGGGTGTAGATGTTGGATTAAAATAAAGGACAGTAGTGGTGTTCCCGAGAGGTGTGTGTGTGTGTTGCTGTGTCCTGGATGTGTGTGTGTGTGTGTGTGTTGCTATGTCCTGGTCTGGATGTCGGTTCTGGAGGTGTGGGTATGTTCGGAAGGGGTATGTGTGTGTGTCCTTGAGGGGTTGTGTGTGTGTTTGGGAGCTGTATGTGTGTGTTGGGGAGGTGTGTTTGTGTGTTTGGCAGGTGTGTGTGTGTGTCCTAGAGGTGTGTGTGTGTCCTATAGGTGTGTGTGTGTCCTAGAGGTGTGTGTGTGTCCTAGAGGTGTGTGTATGTCCTGGAGACCAAGCTGGTGCACTCTGGCCTACTGGCCTGGAATACAGCACCAACATGTTCTACTGCTCTACTTATCTAGTGGAGATGAGGAGGATGGAGGAATGTGAGAGAGAGAGAGAGAGAGAGAGAGAGAGAGAGAGAGAGAGAGAGAGAGAGAGAGAGAGAGAGAGAGAGAGAGAGAGAGAGAGAGAGAGAGAGAGAGGGGAGAGAGAGAGAGAGAGAGAGAGAGAGAGAGAGAGAGAAAATGAGAGACCGAGATAGAGAGTGGTGAGCAGGACCAAATATGGGGTATGCATTTCCTCAGGCCCAAAAGAACCCACAAGGATTCCCAGAAAGAAAGCTCTAGAATTCCCAGTCTGTGTGTTCTCCATCATGTTCCCTAAGTTCTCCATGTTCTCCGCCCTACAAAGGGATGTGACTGGGGGGCAGGCTCACGTACAGAATGCTGGCCCGCTTCTCCAGAGATGAGCCGCTTTCATGTCGCCTGTGCTTTAATGTAGGCGGGGGATTAACACTGCTGTACAGAATGATCGCTTCGTACTATCCTGGGCTGCTGGACCCAAACACACACACACTCATTCACCTTTGCATGCACACACAAACACAGACAGTCTTTCACAATGTTCTTGTTTGATGAGAGCAGTAGGAGATATAATATCCTCAGTAATCGAAGGCAGACTGACAGACAGACAGGCAGGCAGGCCTTAGATAAGCAGACAGACAGACAGACAGGCAGTAAGGCAGACTGGCAGACAGACCTTAGACAGACAGACAGACAGACAGACAGGCAGACAGTGTATTTACTCACCCCCATGGATGACGTGTCACCCTGACCCTGCCACATCCACACCTGACGCGTGCCACATCCACACCTGACGCGTGCCACATCCACACCTGAGGCGTGCCACATCCACACCTGACGCGTGCCACATCCACACCTGAGGCGTGCCACATCCACACCTGAGGCGTGCCACATCCACACCTGACGCGTGCCACATCCACACCTGAGGCGTGGCACATCCACACCTGACAGACACGGGTCTCATCTAGATAAGCAGTTGTCCTCTCCACCCCTCTCACCCAGCCTCTATAAGAGCTCCGCTCGATGGCCACTCAGGAACACCCACACACAGATAAATGACCTGTTTGTTATGTAGAGGTGAACTGATATGCTGTTGTTGTTTGTCTGAGAGGACGCCCCAGGGAGGAGTTCAGACTGGTGAGTTATAGATGGCGGCACTGTATATCCTCTGTATACGATACAAACAGCTACTGTGTCTGGCTGCTTGGGGAGGAGGGAAGACATGACTGGTGTGTTCAGTCACTGGGAGTCTTGAGTGGCTGTTGACCTATCTCTTCACTGGGATGTCTAACAGCGAGGTACTGTCGGGGATGTGGAAAGGAAGAAGAGGGAGTGTGTGTGTGTGTGTACAGTATCTCTGCTTCTGTGTGTGTTTGTACAGTCTATGTGTGCGTGTGAATGCGCGTGTGTGTGTGTGTGTGTGTGTGTACAGTACCTGCGTATGTGTGCGCACGTGCGTGCATGCATGCGTGTGTTTATGACACAGTGTGGGGTCAAACGCTTCCGCCTGCTCTGTGGTCCGTGGTGTTTGGTACATCCTCTACCTCTTTGTTCTTTCTCCTCTTTGAATAAAGCTGGCAGCCGTTGAGAGAATGCTGATGCAGATGTCTCTGGCTGCAGTGTTTGTGTGCATGTTTGTGTGATGTCGAATGAATGCATGAATATGTGAGGCGACAGTAGATGAAAACGCACACATACCCACACACATACCCACTCACACACACACACACACACCCACACACCCACACACACACACACTCACACACACATCTGTTCTTTTGAAAAGCAGGTGGGAGTTTATGAATATGATGTGCTTAAACAGACAGGACCCAAAACACACACAAAGTGGTCATAATCTGGTTGGCTTTTTTATTGTAGAGGTTTATGACAGGGCTGACATATTTAGTAAATGAACAGAGCAGACTCGAGACTAAAGTGCTGTCTATCCAGGGGTCTGGCCTGCCAAACAGTTCCACACATTTAGTCTAATATTGACTGCATGGAGGCTGAGTGCTGTGGCGTTCCTCTTTTCCCCTCTTTTTACACTTCATGTGGCATAATAGTCTGTATCCACAGAATGAAAGCATTTAAGTCCTATCATGGGGATTTATGCCTGTTTTAAAAGGCAAAGGTGTCCTCTCTCCTCTCAAAGTGCAGTCCTGGCTGCCTTCCAGCCCAGATCTGACCAATAACAGCCGATGATGAATAGTTATGGGCCCGCCTGTTTAACAGTCGCAGAACCTCCCCTCACCACCCCCCCCGACCTCCCCCACCCTCCACAACCCTCTCCCCCTCCCTCAACCCCCTGCATGCGGGTTTGTAGGACAGATTCAGCTTGTGTGAAATCACGTTTTAAAGATAAATTGTGACAAACATAAACTCCCTCAGCATAAACAGAGTGGGCGGATTTATCGTATGTGTTTGTGTGTCCACACATCACTTATCCTCCATCTCTTGATCTCCCGACTCTCCCTCCTGTCTTCACGCTTACTTCTTCACACGCACATACACACATACACAGAAATACACACATACACACACACACACACCTGTCTCCACACACACATATCCCATGATGGAAGACAAAGCTCATCCACGCAAGGCCGGAAGAGATGTTGTTATTTTATCTTAAGTTATTTATCTAGCATAGCTCACACTGAAGTGAGACTCGCAGTGAAGGGAGAGCAAGTGTCAAGGAGGTAGAATTACACAGGAGGGCAGAGACGCTTAGTCTCCCTCTCCTCTTCTCTACTCTATTCTCCTATTTTATTCTCCTCACCTTACCTATCCTCTCCTTTCCTTTCCTTCCCTCTCCCGCTCCATCTCCACTCTCCCTCTCCTCTCCTTCCCCTCTCCTTTCCTCTCCTCACCTCTCCCTCTCCCTCTCCTCTCCCTTAACCCTTTGATACACAACATGGGTCTAAAGTGACCCGGGAGAGTTAACATTTTCTATATCTTCGCAAAAAAAATATTTAATCATTCAGTATTCCAGGTATTCCTCAATTAACTTGTTTTTGGTCATCACAAGTCCTTATTTTCATTTTTTCTTTCTTACTTTTGGAATAAAAATAATTTTTGTAACACTACCCCTCTAATGCACAACATGGGTCTAAAATGACCCGCATTCATTTCCTATGATATTTCATGTATGGCTGAGTGTGTCTTTGCCATATCTTTAGAAATCATCTAATTTCATAATTTAATATTCCAAGTATTCATTAAATATCTAGTTTTTTATTGCCACAAATACTTATTTTCCTTCTTTTTTTCTTAATTTATAAACAACCATTGTTTTTGTGTTACTACCTTCAGTTTACAGACATGGGTCAAAAATGACCCATATGTATTCCTATGGAGTTTTATAGGAATTTTTGATATTAGTTAATTTTTGCAACTTGGAACATATTTACTGTGGATAACTATTCACCTGTCACACATTTCACAACTCAACACAGCTGCTTTTAGGCTGGGAGATGTTCACAAGTGACATTATTGATGAGGTCCTGAAATGCAACAACTTAGAGATGAAGAGCTGCAACAGCAAAAGGGAAAGAGTGGAGAAGCATCAAACAGGAATTCATGGCCTCTATCAGTTTGACCCTCCTTGCAGGGGAGGACGAGATGTGGCTTTTTTGGATCCAATTGCAAAATCCGATGTATAGCCACCATGGGGCTAAAGAGATATGATATCACCAGCTTGACTTTTGATGACAAGAGGAACAGGGCTTTGTAACAAGAAAAACATCTCATAGCAGCATTCAGGTATGTGTGTGACTGTTTCCTGGCTAATTGCAGAAGACGGTTCATTCCCAGTAACTTTGTCACCAGAGATGAGCAGTGTGTGCCATACATGCCCAGCAAGCCAGCAAAATGTGGAATTAAAATATTCTGGATGTGCGATGTGAGGGTCCCATATGTGGTAGACTGAGTGTTCTACCCTTCCAGTGTCCCTCTGACTGGAAAGCTTATTGACAAAAACCTGAACATTGTGGGGACTCTTCACCAGAACAAGCCGAACATACGAGTCACAAAGACATCCAAATGAAGGGAGATGCCAAGTTCCAAATTTTTTCATGGTCATGTTGCCATTTAATTTGGATTCAATGGCAACATGACTGGTGAGCTATGTGCTGAAGAAGGGAAAGGCTGTTGTCCTTCTGAGCACCATTCATGATGGCAAAGCAGTGGATGACAACCATTTTGTGATCCAGTACTGTAACAAAATAAAATCAGGAGTGGACACAATGGATCAGATAGTTTGCACCTACTCATGTAAGTGGAGAACACGGAGTTGTCTGGCACAATGTGCTGGATGTTGCCACCCTCAATGCCTACACTAACTTTTACAACAACACCATGATTAAATGGGTGGTGTGACCAAGCAGCAGTTCATCAAGGAGCTAGACAAGGACCTTGTCATGCCACATAAGAGGCGCATGAAGGCCAAGTCCCAGCTCCAAAAGTATATTAAAGAGGTGATGGAAAGATGTGGAGTAAAAACTAAATGCAACTACCACCCAGCCACAAGAAGAGCTCTTATCATCAAACTTTATGAAGCTGAGGATATCCTCAAATATCTTTAGCCCCATGGTGGCTTTATACATTGGATTTTGCAATTGGATGCAAAAACTCTCCCGCAAGGCCACATTTAGGCTCTTGTCCTCCCCTGCAAGGAGGATCAAACTGATAGAGGCCATGAATTCCTGTTTGATGCTTCTACACTCTTTCCCTTTTGCTGCTGCAGCTCTTCATCTCTAAGTTGTTGCATTTCAGAACCTCCTCAATGATGCTGTCACTGATGAAAATCTCCCAACCTAAAAGCAGCAGGGTTGAGCTGTGAAATGTGTAGCAGGTGAATAACTATTCACAGTAAATATATGTTCCAAATTGCAAATATCCAAAGTTTCTATCAAATTCCATAGTGAATCCATATGGGTCATTTTAGACACGTCTATAAAATTGATGTAGTACCACAAAAGGTTTTTTGCTCAGAATGTAAGAAAGACAACAATTAAAATAATGATTTGTGATACTCAAAAACAAAATAAAGGAATAATTGGATTATTAAATAATGAAATGAATTGATTTTTAAAGATATAGCAAAGAAACACTCAGCCATACATGAAATGTCATAGGAAATGAATGCGGGTCATTTTAGACCCATGTTGTGCATTAAAGGGGGTAAGCATAGCTTGTGTATCAAAGGGTTAATGAGAGGAGGAACCCTGTGGGAACGTGAGAAGGAAGGTTCTCCTAAGCAGAGACGAGTGTTTGTGTAATAGGACACAGATAGTAGGGCATCTAATAATGATTTTTAAATCTGAGATGATAGATGTAGTGGGATGGTCTGCTGTGTGAGAGTCAGTCTTCAGGGGGTTCTCCCACACATGACTGCATGGGGCAGTGCCGGGCCAAATCCCTTGTGAGCACGTATGTTACACATCACCACAGTGCTGCTCCACACACATCTCTGCATCGATCTCTTTCCCATTCTTTCAATTTCTCTCTCTCATCTCCTTTTCGCTCTCTCTGTCTCACTTTCTCTCTCAATTACATTTTGGAATTCAAGTGCTGCATCGGGGGTTAAGAGATACTTCCTGTACCTCCCTCCTTCTCTCCCTCTATATCTGCACCAGCCACACTGCCTCTGGCCAGAGAGGAGGTGACTCATGAGTTTTACCCCTGACCGCCCTGACCCCCCCCATCAGCTGACTGCTGTGACAGGACCGATTGGATGCTGGGGGGGAGGGACAGATTCAGGAGGTTCTACCACAACAAACCATAAAGGGCTAGGCCCCTTAGGGAGACAAACCAAATAACTCATGATGACAGTGTTTTATCTAAGACCCCATTCCTCCCTCCCCCGCTAGTCAAGCCTGCACAAGTCTCCTCTATCGGGGCCGCTTGGGGAGCAAGTGGGTTGACACCCAGGGACGTCGAGGCGACCAATCACTCCCTACCTGCCCTGGCCCGGAGCTCCTGGTCAATGAAGTGATTGTGCTGTTATCCACAGCCCTGCAGAAAGATGCAATTAGAACAAGGTTTACGCCTTGAACTGGGCCCCAGTCATAGTCCTTTACTGCAACCTGAGGGCCACAAGTAATCACAGCAATAGCCCATGTTGGAGAGACTCACTGTTCTCCTTGAACAGTGAGGAAGCAACGGATTTAACTCTCATTGTCTTCCCTGTGAGTGTTTGAGCCTATTTGAGATTTGTTTTTTGTTCAAGAGCTTCCATTCCTTCGTCGAGGATTTGCTTGAGCGCTCAATAATATCCTTTTGTTATCTGCAGGAATGCATGTGTGTGTGGGAATTTCAACTCCACTGGACACCTATTGAAGTAGACTAGATGGTATCTAAAGCTCGCTCTTTAAGAGACTGAAACACAGTTATGAAAGTGGCAGTGTACGAGCCAATCCATAAAATCATTTTCCGTTCTGCTCCCTTGCTTCTTCGTTGGTCAGACTCGGGTTGAAAAGATTCCAGATGGGTCTGGGGTCCATAGACAGTGCTCTGGACCTCATTTGCCTAATCTTGGGAACTAGAGTGGAAGCCTGCTATATAATGAGGAGTAGGGCTTGTCTGGGTGGGGGTGGGGGGGGGGGAGGGTGGAGGGGAGGGGAGGGGAGAGAGAGCGGGTGAGGGGACTGTGAAAGACATGAAGGTATTAACTGGACAAAAGGGGCAACTGAAAGTTTGAACAGGGAGAGGGAACGCCTGTGGAATGGTCAAGCATTTTGCATTTTGATGAAAATAAAAAGGCCTAGAGAGAGAGAGAGAGAGAGAGAGAGAGAGAGAGAGAGAGAGAGAGAGAGAGAGAGAGAGAGAGAGAGAGAGAGAGAGAGAGAGAGAGAGAGAGAGAGAGAGAGAGAGAGAGAGAGAGAGAGAGAGAGAGAGAGGGAAGGCGATAGAGAGAGAGAGAGAGAGAGAGAGAGAGAGAGAGAGAGAGAGAGAGAGAGAGAGAGAGAGAGAGAGGGGGGGGGGGGGAAATGCACAGCAGTTGATAAACCTTTCCTCCCAGAGGCTTGTCTTGAGCACATTAGTCGTCTCTGGGATGACGGGAGCTGTCGTCGTCCATGATGTGCCCAGAGCAGTCTTTTCATCACAAGCAAATACTCCCGAGCACCCACGTCCTCCCCTACTGTGCCCCTCCTGACTGAGCCCCTGGGCTTGGGACTATATGCCACAATACTCCTCTTAGTCAGGGTTAGGGTAGGGTTACCTTAGTGATTTTGTTTAAATCATTATACACAGTTAAACAAAACCTACTATATATATTTTTTTCCTGGTAATTTTACACAAGGATTGATTAAGTTACTACCGTGATTTCATCACTTTTAATCAACTGTAGTACTTTTCTGTTTGAACAAAACTGTTGCAAAAAGTTTTACAATTAACATTAACCTGTAGCATTATCGATTAGCACTAACCATTAGCTACTCACATACATTTGTGTTGTCTAGCCTATAGCTATCTAGCCTTAGTCACAAGCAAATAATGATTACTGTGGCAGTTCCAACAGCTGGCTCGCATTAACCATCAGCCTACAACACTCGCTCCCTCCTTTACATAGAGATTTAAAGGCAGAGAACTGTATGGTTACATGTAGTTAGATACTGCTATTTGTATGGATACAGGCTTTGAAAGGTAACTTCATTTTCATTATATAGTGTCATTATAAGTTTGGTCACTCATGTAGAAATATGATTGACATGGGAAGCTCGTGTATTTCTGTCCATGCTGTAGTCAACGTGGCAACACCACCAGCCTGGGGATCATGGAGTTTCTACCCACTATTTGTTCCCATGATTTATTCAATAGGCCACTTGCCCATGTGTACATCTGTTAGTGTGTAATTAACCATCATTTCCCTCTCATACAAGTCCCCTGGGCTACAACACTCCTCATTGTGTGGGTACACACACACACTGGCTGACACACACACACACACACACACACACATACACACCCACAAACACCGCCTGACACACTCCACAGAGCTTCTGCACCAAGACCACTGTCAGACAAATTTTGTAATGATATGGGTATTATCCAGTGTAATCTAGCAGTAAATTAATTACCGCCCACCATCCTGCCTTCACCTCTGCCCTCCCCCAGGGCCAGACCAGACCCCTGATGCTCTCTGCAGCTCCCTCCATCCCCTCTCCACCCTCTCTCCATCCTCTCTCTCCATCCCCTCTCCACCCTCTCTCCATCCTCTCTCTCCATTCCCTCTCCACCCTCTCTCCATCCTCTCCATCCCCTCTCCACCCTCTCTCCATCCTCTCTCTCCATCCCCTCTCCACCCTCTCTCCATCCTCTCTCCATTCCCTCTCCACCCTCTCTCCATCCTCTCTCTCCATCCCCTCTCCACCCTTTCTACATCCTCTCTCTCCATTCTCTCTCCACCCTCTCTCCATCCTCTCTCTCCATCCCCTCTCCACCCTTTCTACATCCTCTCTCTCCATTCTCTCTCCACCCTCTCTCCATCCTCTCCATCCCCTCTCCACCCTTTCTACATCCTCTCTCTCCATTCCCTCTCCACCCTCTCTCCATCCTCTCTCTCCATCCCCTCTCCACCCTTTCTGCATCCTCTCTCTCCATTCCCTCTCCACCCTCTCTCCATCCTCTCTCTCCATCCCCTCTCCACCCTTTCTGCATCCTCTCTCTCCATCCCCTCTCCACCCTCTCTCCATCCTCTCTCTCCATTCCCTCTCCACCCTCTCTCCATCCTCTCTCTCCATTCCACTTTCGCAGTACAGATATAGAAGTGTACATAACCGGTTTAAAGGATGAATGTACTGTCAAATGTTAATTTAATTTACTCATAGAAGCTTCTGGACCTTCAACAGTCCTTCATTTTTGGCAGAGAGAACACCTTATCAATTAGTTGTTATGCTTGCCTTGTGTTTGTATAAAATCTAAATATGCTTAAGCCTGTATGTATTACTTTCAATACCAGCTAGACCACTGACTATGAGTCATAAATCTGAAAATGAGATTTTAGAAAATTAATTTGCCCTCATAAATAACAAGTGTATTGCAGTTGAGAGCAACCACGCAACCATTAATTAGTTCAGAACCATAGCCCAAACCTTGTTAAAACAACAAATGATCCTTCTTTATAAAAGAGTGAGGATTAAAAAGAGTAATTAGATTGGATGCATTGCGTACAGTAAATCTCCTTTGATTGAAGTGGAAGTCACAATAAGAGAACCCTGTAACCTTCCTAGGAATAAGTTGACAATATTAAAATCTATTTCCTAAAGAAGAGATATTAAAGAAGATCTGAATCATGCCTGCCTTTGTCCTTCTCACACTCTTGCAATGTCACTCTCTTTCTCTCGTTCTCTCTTTCTATCCGTCTCTCTCGCTCCAGTTGGTTTTACTCAGCTCCAGAGCTGTGACAGAGACCACCTGCACGCGTCTGACACATCCACAGTCAGCACTACAATCCCCCGTGCTAGCACACACACCCTGCACACACACCCTGCACACACACCCTGCACACACACCCTGCAGGACACACCCCACAGGACACACACCGCAGGACGACAACAGGCGGGAAAACCTTGCACCTGACCTGGCCAGCGCGCGTGCATGCAGCATGCAGTGTGTCTGATACACACACACACATTTTCACACACACGTACGCACACAGGTATGTGCGCACACACTTGCACACAGACACATGAAAACACACACACACATGCTCACACACACACAAACGCACACAGACACACACGCACGTGCAAACACAAGGTCACTGATATGGGCTGGAAGAAACCCTCTTTGGCATGCAGGCTCACGTCTCAGCAGGGTGAATACACTGGTAAATGAATGCACACACACACACACACTCCCGCAGAGATAAGCTGTGGAAGCATGCCGCCAGGGAAATCTGGCCATCCATATCATCAAAGAAGGCTCCGGAAAAACTGTCTAGAACCGTCCACCAGAGATTGTACTGTAGCTGCTATAGCATTCATAGCTACCGGGAGGTCCAATGCCTTGCATTATCTCAGGCTGTGACAGAATGAATGAGGTTTCAGACGTGGTTTACTCACTCCTTTGTGAAAAAAACTGGAACTGGTTGTCCTGTCTCCTGAGTGATACCTGAAATGTAGACGAGGTGTAGCTTCTCTACTGAACAGACAGACAAGCAAGCAGACAATCAGGAAGACAGGCAGACAGATAGCCAGGCACGCAGACAGACAGACAGACAGGTAGGAAGTCTGAAGGGGGCGACTTGAGATGCTCACCCCTTCAAAAATCCCATTATCAGCCAGTAGCCCGTTTTGACTGAGCCGAGCGCTGCGCGCGCCGCCAGTTTCCACTCTCGGACCTCTGACGTGTGAACGCACGTGAAGACGACGGGACCTTGACAGGTGCGGTCCCCCCCCCCCCTCCCTCACAGAACCCTCCACTAACAAGCTGGCTCTAGTTACCGCCCCGCCACCCTCCTCGTCCACTCACAGAGAGCAGCAAATCAGGCCGATGAACATGTCTGTCCCACACAGCACACGCCGCTCTCTGCCAGCGCTGGAAGCTAGGATTCATCCTGTCTTTCTTCATAGCGGTTAAACGTCACCCGAAAGCTCGGCCTTTGAAATCAACATCTTTGGACTTAAGTGGGTCAGAGTGGTTGTTGTCCCCATTGTCGGCGTGGAGCGCGTACAGTTCTGCGTGGACATATTGCTAGCGATGTGGGCGCTCAGTAAACGAGAGTGACAGGAACCTCCCTGCATTAATCACAGTAGATTACACAGAGGAAGGCGCAGCATCGAGACTCAATTAACCTTTTAGCCTCCATGTGAGAGTGCCGGCTGGGACAGCTTATACCGAGCAGGCTCCGACACTCACACAGGTCAGCAGGCACAGAGAGGTGCTCCTCTCTTCTGTCCTGTCCTCTGCCCTGCTCTGCTCTCCTCTGCTCCATTCTGCTCGGCACTCCTCCTCTCCTCTCCTCTCAAAGCCCCATCTAACCTATACAAATGAAAATGTTTTGAAATTCAAAGGTGCCTTTGTTTTTTTTCCGAACGTGTTTCCCTCTGTGTTCCGAGAGCCCAGCTGTCGCAGGGTATTTCAGGAGGGCTGTTTATTTTGCCTAATCAGCCCGAGGTATGAGTCCAGGAGACGACCCCTCTACCCACCAACACGAGCTCTCGTCCCAGGAGAAATCAGCAGGCTGGCTTCCACTGAGGCTCAACCCTGTGTGTGTGTGTTTGCTTAGAGTGTGTGTGTGTGTGTGTAGTTGTGTGTTTGGAACTTCATAATTGTGTTTATGCTCCTCTGTCAAAGTGCAGCAGTCTCTGACCGTCTCTTGCAATTGAACTCTTTTCACGAGTTTAGAAAGAAACCCCTTCCAGATTTGTAAGCTATTTTAGTTCTGCCTTACAACCGTTACAGGGTTTAAGTGTGGACGTCCATCCGTCTGTCTAGTGGTGAACTGTCCAGCTCGTTTCACAATAAGTCCTCAGAGGGGTCCCCTCTGTGCCAGAGTGGCATGTGATGTCACAAGATGCACTGCACCCCCCCCACCCCCCCCGGCCCCCCGGCCCCCCGCCCCCCCTTCTCGTTACACACACACATACAAACACACACACAGATAGACAGACAGGCGAACACCCACGCTACAAAGGTCCTTCTGTCTGGTCCTCTCTTGTGTTTTGGGCTCTGTGCTGATGTTTGCAGTGTTGGCGTGTCAGTGCTGAGCCGAGAGGCCCTCACCAGCATCAACAATGACGCAGGCATGCAGCCGTCCCTGACCACCCACCACCCTCACCCCTTCCCCCCCCCCCCCCCCCCCCGCGACGTACCAACACCCCACAGCGCCTGGGAGAACCGCGGGTCACATGACCACATCGCATGGTCACACAACCACCCCCTCTCCGACAGTGCTCTGTGCATGCAGACACGCTTCGCCACTTTTGGTGCAAATGCTCCGATGACACACACACACACATTTAAATGCACCGCATCAACACACCCTTACGCCTCAAAAAGGCAATGACCTGTTGCCATTGTCGTCCTGACAGGGGAGCTTTTCCGGAGCGGGACACAAGGTCCTGTCTTTGGTCTGAACACCACTGTGTTTATCAAGTCTCTCTCTCAGTCAAAGGCTTCATGCATTCAACCCCCATTCTGAGCCTCAGCCTCATTACTGGCCCCAGCCCTTATCCTAGCCCCTACCCTAGCTCCAACCCTAGCCGTGAGCCCCTAGCCCTGAACCCCTTGCCCTGAACCCCTAGCCCTGAGCCCCTAGCCTCAGCCTTATTACTGGCCACAGCCCTTATCCTAGCCCCTACCCTAGCCCCTACCCTAGCCCCAACCCTAGCCCCAGACCTAGGCCCTAATTCTATGCTCCAGGCCCTAATTTTATGCCCCCCTGCCCCAAACCCTCACCCCCCCTGTCCCAAACCCTCACCCCCCTGCCTCCCCCCGTCCCTGCTCTCCGCTTGGCTGGAATTCCTCGCGGATCACTGCCCTCGCCCTCTTTATTCCCATTCTGTGGCAGCTTCGACACCTGGCCACAACCCCCTCCCCTTTCCTCCTCCTCCCCTCTCCCCCCTCCCTCATTAATCGTCTCTGATATTGATGGGAGGTGAACGATGGCAAATGACTGGCTTTGAGACCCACATGGGCCCCACCTCCTCCCCATCCTCCCCCTTTCCCCCTACACCCCCCCCCCTCTCGCCCTCCTCAGCCTGCCTCCACACAGAGAGCTGGTTTGTATGCCAATCTGGACACAACTTTAAGCAGGGCAGAACCTAGACTAGAGCATGTGTGAATCCTTTCTCTCTCTCTCTTTCTCCCCCTCTCTCTCTCTTTCTTTCTCTCTCTCTCTCCCCCGCTTTGTCTGTCTGTCCCTTTCCCTCGCTTGGGAATTTTAAAATCTGTGGCTCCTATCTTATTACTGTCCCTGTCTTTGTATCTCACTCATTCTTTCATTTCATTTCTTTCTTTCACTCTCTCTCTCTAGTTATGTTCTCTGTGACATTCTCTTTAACATAAAAGCTATATGCAATGAACGTCCTTCGATATTAGGAGCTGCTGTCAGTACTGAACAGTCAGGTTCAATATTGTCCTTTGAGAGTGTTGCTCTTGGTGGCGTATGCTGCTGAATGATAATAAAGGGATCCGGTATCTCTGCTGTGGCTTCTCCACCACCTGTCCATGCTTCCCAGTGTGAAGGCTTTGTCCCCTGTTTCAAAAGGTTGTCTGGGGGGGGGGTAAGAGTTGCAATCACCGGACATAGGTGCCATGCTGACACACACACACAGGCAGACACACACACACACACACATACACACACACCCACACAGAGAGACACACACAGGCAAACATACATAAATAGACACAGACAGACATAAACACACTCACACACACAAACACACACGCAGAGGGAGTAGAATGTTTGCATTGATGGCTATTCTCTTTACCTTGAAGGCTTCTATGGATGACTGCCCCCGTCAGTGTGGTCCCATGTTACTGGGGTTTCATTGTCTCTCTTTGTGGAAGCTTGATGTGGCTTGCGTCTTTATTTAAGACAGGAAGTAGCAAGGCTTTTCTGAACCAGCCCATCTCACAATGACTGGCATTACGTAAGAGGGTTCACAAACAGAGGTGTTTTGGGGATCCCACAAAAGCGAACCCATTTTTCAACCAACTCTGGTCTTGTGAAAACCCCATTCAAGAATCAGATGAGATGGTCAGATGTGATTTTTTGTTGGGAATAATATGCCCAAGTTAAACCGGGTGGAGAGAACTAGATTCAGCTCTCTCCAGTGACTGGAGTGCTTTCCAGAGGAGGGTGGGTATAGCAGAGCAGACAGCGTGAAACTAAGGGAGGAAGAGTGTGTAGAGTCTACACACTCTTCCTCCCTTAGTGTCCGCTGGGTCACCAGCCCTGCTGCCAACACTGCCTGTTGCCGTAGTAACCAGACAGAGGCCGGGTTCTGGTTCTAAATCAGGTTCTAATCCACCCTCTGTCCTGAGGCAAGGAGCAATCAAGGTTAGATTTACTGAAGCCGATCCAATCTCAAACTTGCTGACTAGATGCCTGGACCAATCACAGCTATCTGACCAGATGCCTTGGCCAATCACAGTTATCTGACCAGAGTCAGAAGCCAATCATAGCTTGCTGACCAGGGGCATGAACCAATCATAATGACCTGACTAGAGGATCAGACCAATCAATTACAGAGTTGAACTCCATCCCTCCTGGACAGCTGTGTCTGCTATTCTGGTGGTCTGGATAAAGAGTCTCCCTAAAGGATTTCACCAACAGCTGTTTCTCTGAAACACACCTACAACTGACCTCCAATGCTCCCCATAAACCAGGCTACCTCATAGAAACCTCAACGACAGAGGCCTTTTATCTAAAGTAATATAAACCGTCTAGGCAAATCTTGGAACGACATCCATAAACAAACTGATACGAGATAAGGAGTCTGTACAGGCACGACTGACGTTAACACACGTCTGTGTTCCGGCTGTTTGGAAGAGAACACAGACAGGACGCCTGTCTGGCTAAGTGACTGGAATGACTGCAACACAAACATGAGGAGAAATGGGTTCTGCCCTTCAAAAGAACAGAGAGGAGAACACAGAACCTGGAGCTCTTAGAGCCCTCAGACCAGCTCCGTCCTGTTTGTTTATCTCGCAGCTTCCAGAACAAACATTGACAATAGGTTTGGAGGTTCGGTGATTTGGATGCCGTCGGTGGCATCTGGTGTCTACCTCCTCGTTCCCAGGCTAATGTCAGGTGACAGGGTTCCGTTCAGGTCCTATCGACCGGTCCTTTCCGTGGTGTGTGGTGAGGTCCTGTTTTGTCTCAGTTCACCGTCATCGTGTCAGTGAGCTGGCTGGGACTGCATGTGTCACTCCTTTGTTTTGAGCCAAGCTGAAACACAGTATGTTCATCTCCATTTACAGATGACATTATTCATTACCGTTGAGCTTTAGAGGCACAAACAACACAGGCACACAATATGTACACTCCTGTACCCAGACGACCTCAGCACAGAGTCACACTGGAGGAGGTTCACAGGAGTGTGTATAGAGGGTGTGTGGAGAGTTGGAGTAAGAGTGTGTGTGTGTGTGTGTGAGGAGGGGGTTTGGAGCCTGTGTCTGTGTGTGTGTATGTGTGTGTGTGTAAAGGGGGTTGGAGCATGTGTGGAGAGAGTGTGTGTGTGTGTGTGTGTGTGTGAATGTAGAAAGTGCATCTATGAAGACTGTGCATGTGTATGAAGTGTGTGTGTATGTGGACCGTGTGTTAGTTGAGAGTGTGTGTGTGTATGTGGAGAGTGTATATATGTGGGCTGTGCATGTGTGTATGTGGAGAGTGTAGGAGGGCTAAGTTGTGGAGGACACTTCTGTAAGTGTGTGGGTCAGAGATGAGTTCTCTGGGATCTCTCTGTAGGAAGGCCCTGGTAGTTGAGTAGGAGGATCACATAAAAGCTCTGGTTAATGCCCAGAGGAGACTCCACACTCTGTCAAGTGAAGGCTCTCTGGGCCTGGGAAGGATGACAATGTTCTTTATAAAACAAAGTTTTGCTCAGCCAGTGGAAGAACCATTAAACTTCTATTTTAACCCACTTTGACCCCTCCTTCCCTCTCTTTCTCCTTCTCTCTCTCTCTCTCTCTCTCTCTCTCTCTCTCTCTCTCTCTCTCTCTCTCTCTCTCTCTCTCTCTCTCTCTCTCTCTCTCTCTCTCTCTCTCTCCTCGTTTTCCTTCTCTCTCTCTCCTCCTCCCTCTCTTTTCATATTATTTCTCTTTGTCTCATTGACATTTGCCCAATGTCTCTCCTTCATCATCTCCATCTCTCCGTCCCAATTTCTCTCTCTCTCCTCCTCGCTCTCCTTCCCAATCTCTCTCCTTCCCAAATCTATCTCCTTCTCACTCCCCTCCTCTCTCTCTCCTTCCCTCTCTCAATCCTTCTCTAGTATTCACAGTTGGCCTCCATGAAACCATTAGCCCTTGGTCTCAGCTCCAGTGGTGTCAAGTGTCCTAGTTTCGCTGAACTTAATGTTAGTTTTGCTATCAGAGTGCCTTAAAATGGCCTTAACCTGTTTACGCTCCTGTTTCGCCCGCGAGACAAAAATGCTGCCTCCCCCTTCCTCAGTTACGACGCACTAAATTCTAAAAAATATATTTTTTAGACGCTACACATGTTATACATCGTTGGAAAGCTACGATTCTTGTGCTTCCATTGAAATAAACCAATTCAAGATCAAGTCGCAATAGCAAGCAAAGTCAACGTCTTTTTCCGGTGAACATTCCTTCAACAATGCCAAAGAAAAAAGTTGTACTCACCCTAAGTTGTTCAAATAGGTCCAGGTGTGCAAATCATGCCATCAAAACTTGATCTGCGTAAGTCCCAAGGGTTCAAAGTATCTAACCATGTAAAGTAATTCGTCCAAATACAATGTTTTACGTTCATGAATAGCCATTATCCTTTGTTTCATTATGCAAGTTAGCCGAAGGAAGAAACAACTTGTTCACATAAAAGTGTTATTTTCTCCGATTTATCAACGGAGTATTTACAAAATGAAGGTCTCAAAATGTCCGTTGAACCCTCCCCTTTTGATTGACACCTTGTTCGACCCAATAGGAGCTTCCATGCCCCGTTGACAGCCCTCTAAAGCCAACTAGGTCTGTGCGTCCTGCCCCCCCCCGCCCCCCCCCCCCACACTCGTTCTAAACAAATTTCTCGAACTGGCTTCGACTGGCTCTGAAATTAGCTCGTTAGCCTTGTAGCTGACAGCTAGCTGAAAATGCCAATACCTCATTTGTATGCGTCTGTGGAGCCTTCAAAATAACAGTCGATTGCGCAATATGGTTGACAGAATCAGTGTTCTTTGTGCGCCAATCCTTGGAATCAGATAAAGCACTCCAATGTGTTCATGCTTCAGTTTTTGTGTTTCAGTATTACTAATTAGGGATTTAGCTATTATATATGATATTTCTAAGTACCAGAGATGGGCCAGAGATAACAATTATGAAAAATAATACCTTTTTATTTGACCTTGACCTTGGTTACAAAGGGTCATTTTGGAGTCTCCAAAAGACCCTTTTAGAAAATTCCTGGATGTACTCTTATAAAAACATGTGTCAAATATGAATATATTGTGGTATTATGTTTGACTTTTGATTTGAATTGGGTAAGGCTTCAACCTGTGGTCCAATTTAGTCTTCCAGATAATACCTACCACCTCTAGGCCTCTTCAGGCCTCTGTTTTCAAAACAAAATCTAGGCGGAAATAGAAATTTTCACTTTCCTTGTGTTCAAGCTTCTATTACTCAACACTAGAAGGACTGACAGGGGTCCTGACAACAGGGGACATAACTTCAGAGTGTCAGCTTTCAAAAGAGATCATTTACATGCATGTACTCCAAATGGTTCAAGAACAGCTTCCAATTTACTTTGGGTATGCTGTTTAGGCGTTTTCAGGCAAATTTAACAGGAACATGAAAAGGTTAATGCACACTCTGGCCATTGTGCTTCCTAGTGAATGATTGAGAGCATGTTGATTGCAGGGCTTTGGAGTGCCGTCACTGGGAGGGGTATTTGGGTTAGGCTGACAAGAGTCGTGGCTCGGCTAGGTGCGTGCGACTTTGTGTGTGTATATGAGGCTCTCTGTGTGTGTGTGTGTGTGTGAGAGAGGGTTCCCGGCCTCCCAGTCTGCCTTTATAACCCCCTGGGGGGAGTGGCTGGCCATAACTCTCTCAGGCAGAGAGATGAGACGGGTTAGGAGGAAAGAAGAGGGGAGGAGGAGAGGTGATGAGAGGCGAGGGTTGAGGAGGAGAGGGGTGGAGAGGTGGGGTAGGAGAGGAGAGATGTCGAGAGGTGAGTTTGTGGAAGCGTGGGCCTCCGCCCTGGGTCAGGGACTATACACCAGCAAAGCTGCACATGGAGCCGATCACTCCACTAACAAGGATGGGAGGCAAGGAGGAGGAAAGGAGGAGGCAGGGAGAGCAGGGAGCTGACAGGGAGGACCGACGGAGGCAGCGAGGACAGGTAGGAGGCAAGGAGGAGGGGAGGAGGAGGTAGGAGGCAGGGAGGACAGGAAGGAGTTGATACGGAGAAAGGAAGATGGGATTGAGGGAAAAGGGAGGAGGGAGAAGGCGGAATGAGGGAGAAGGGAGGAGGAAGGTGGACCTGCTGCCTGCTCATCACAGACAGATGTGCAGTCCTTTAATCACCTGCCATCCTCCATACTGACACATATGGAGGTGGACTGGAATCCCACCCATAGAGTCCACCATTAGACCAAGGGGACTTCTCCGTGGTCCTAAAGTGACATGGGCGTCACTCTGTGAGACCACTAGGAAACAGTCGTGAGGAGCAGGACCAATGGCACATTATCAGCCCTACAATTAAGGGACATTCTAAAGGATCCAATCGTTTACCCATTACAAATGATTGGTCTGTTATGTGTTGTGGGCTCCTACCCATGTTTAATAATTCATGTCGGTGTCATCATGTTTTAACGCTTTCATCAAACTCCCCTGGTTTGAAACATTAACAGTCTCCGTTTGAAGATGAAGCTACAGGCAAGTGAACAGATATACAGACACACCGAGCCATTGATTATGCAGTACGGATGGGGAAGGGCAACAGTGTGAAGAGGGGAGAGGATGAGAGGGGCAGTGGGAGGCAAAGCGAAACGACGCAAAGAGAGGGGACGAGGAGGGGACGATGAGGAGAGGAGAGGGCAGGGGGGAGAGAGAGCGGAGAGGAGAGGGGGAGAGAGAGGAGAGGAGAGGGGGAGAGAGAGGAGAGGAGAGGGGGGAGAGAGGACAGGGGAAAGAGAGGAAAGGGGAGGGAGAGAGAGAGGAGAGGGGGGAGAGGGAGGAGAGGAGGAGGAGAGGGCAGAAAGGAGAGGGGGAGAGAGAGTAAAGGAGAGAGAGAGATGGAGAGGGGGAGAGAGAGCAGAAGGGTATATTCCTGCAGACGGAGAACTGAAGCTGATGGTTTTCTTGGCAGACGTGCCTCATCGACTGGAAGGAGATCAAAACTCTGGGACGCTCACACATCAAACAGCCTTTTTCTCATTTCTCCTGCTTGTCCTCTTCAGAAGAGAACCCCGCCACGTAGTGGGAGAAATGCCTGGACAGAAAAACCTTCAAAGTAGATGTTGTGGAGTAGATATAGAGAAGTAGTATTAAATATAAGTAAATAGTTATCTGACTCTTGATATTCGTATTACTGTATGTCAAGGTTTGGATTAAATAGAGAGAGAAACATGGAAAGACTTAGTGCTCCTGAGCCATGGTGTAATATGTAGGATTATGTCTTCAAAATGTCCTCAACTCAATGTCATCAAATTCCTCTACTTACAGTATACATGTATACACACATAGCACATTAAGTTAGGGATGGGGAATATATTTTTGTATTTTAACCTGGTTTGTGGAGGCTAAATGAGAGATACGTAACTGACTGGTTTGTGGAGGCTGTGAGCTAACCCTGCAGCAGATGATCCTTCCTCCGTTCAGAAGACGGGAGCACAGCTGTAGTCAATCTCGCAGGCAGGCAGACACGCTCAAACGCATGAGCAGGGGGTTCAAGCAGCGGGGCGCCTTGCTGCCTAATCCCTGCTCTCTCTGACAGGTTCTGTCTCATGTGGATACGAATACCACAGTCCTGGCATGCTGCCTGCGCTTCAAACAGGGAGACTCAATATCTGACACCAATGCGCTGGCCATAATGATTGAACGCCAACACCAACACATGTAGCAGGTTCCTCTGAAGCGGATATGAAAACGGGAGACGAGAATCAGTGTCTGGACGTCTTTCCTCGTGTGTGTGACAAATCCTATATTTGCTTATGAGAAATCGAGGGTTCGGAATTTTCCGTTAAATGTGTTCCCCTCTACAAAAATGTGTTACTGGCGATCGATCACACACCAGCTACTGACTAAACTATCGATAGTTGTCTGTGATTATAGACAGGAGATGTCTGCTAGAAAATGGGAAGAGCTGAAATCTGATTATTTCACTTCGGCTCCATCTAAAATTGGTCTTCTGTGTTTAGCACACTTCTATGAAAAGTTATGCAGTGTGTAGTAGCCTAAGCTATCTATCCTATGTGGCAGGTCATGCGCCCCACGGAACGTTCTGTATCAGTGCGTAGGCCAACTTCAATCCTGTCTCGGGAAAGTATTTCCCGTCTGCGGTTATTCATTATCACGTTTCTTATTAGCACACCCGGTAAACGGGAGAAACAAGCTGTTTATGAAATGCAGGTAATAACAGGCTTGGAGGTGAGCGATGGAGAGCCACTGTCATTTCCATCACAATGTCGTTCCCGCTACGCGCTCTCTTATTATTTACGCTGTCATTTCATCCCGGCGCACCTTGAGGAATCCGTGTTGATTGCGTGTAATGATAAACGTGTGCAGTCAAACACGCCAGCCTCTCCGGTGAGGAGAAACGACTCATTTATTTACATATCATCAAACATTTACCGCTCCAGAAGACCCGCATTTATCATTAAACACTCAAATGTCAGAGAACGATGGGAGCTCTGGTACTTGACCTAGAAATTAAAAACATTCTGAGGAAACATGTGAGCGATGTAAAGAGGCAGTTTAACAGGGCTGTCATATGTGTGTGTTCTCATACAGGAATCTAATGGATGACATTCAGGTCGCCCTGTGCTTTGAGTCGTGTTTGAATTTAGACTAGACTTCCTTCCATCCAACCCAGACGATCAATTAATGATTGACTGGTGCTGAAGGTCAGAGCCGGTCTGTGTGTGTGTTTGTGTGTGTGCTCATGCTTGTATGCGTGCACAACCTTAGTTCAGACTAATCTAAAACTCATCCAAGAGCAGTTGAAAAAAACAAACCCCAAAAACTTTGGATAAGAGATTGTTACTTGACTCAGAACAAGAGCTGATTAAAAAGAAGGTCCCTCATTAATGTATTTGTTCATTTCCATCGAGAGGAGGATGTGGGTTAAGGGGCGGGATGTTGAATTCCTCCTGGCTGGCTTCAGTTATTTATTCACCACTCTCTGAACAGAGGAAACATCCTTCCCACTCATTTCCATCTCATGAATATCCCAGGTCAAACCTGGAGCTGAGGGACATGACGGGGTGTTGTAGAACACCAGCGACTCTCTGACAGGCAGGAAACACTCCATCTGGGTTTCCTCATCATGTCCCACAGGCCCTGCACACCCTCCCCCGACCGCCATCCCCGACCCGCACACCCCCACTCTCCCACACCCCTGACCCCCAACCCATTCCCCTAGAGCCCTCAACCCCCACAGCCCTCTCTCCCCAGACCACAAGGCCCTCCAGACCCCAGAAACATGCTTTAAGACCTCCAGCTCTTATCCAGCCAGCCCTCCACCTCTACAGCTGTCCAGATCCCAGGGACGGGCTCCTCTGACCCCCAGTCATCCAGCCACACCAGCCACCCGTTAACCCTGACCCATGACCCTCACCACCAGGCTAGGTCAGCCACTAGCTCATGCTTACGAGCCATCCTCAAATAGTGGGGATCTGGACCAAGAATTTATGGCTAGATTTAACCAAGTCGTAAGAGGATATAAGGTAGTAAAGTGGCTTGTTTGGCCAGGGTAATGACATGGCCTGGCATTGATTGGTTGATGGAGCAGCATATCTAGAGATAAGACATCAAATAGAGGCACAATCCTTTGACAGCCAAACTGCGACAAGCGCCCATCAATAAACACCAAAGCTTTCTCTCATCCTCTCCGTGGAGAAGGCTTTGTTTCTGACAGCAAGCTGAAAGTGACGATTCTTTTTTCTCCCAGGGCTTAGCTGGTCTGTTTATCACTTGGGGAAGGTAAAGAGTGCTCATCATTCAGCATGGAGTGCACAATCCCTCCCAACGTCACACACACACTGCACACACACTGCACACACACACTCACACACTATCCAAGCCATCATCCCTTTCACCTCCTTCATGGTGCATCTCATGCCTGCACACACACACACACACAGGCACATACACACAAACTCACGCACGCACGATTCAGTGATTATTTCCATCAAGTCCATTAGTAATGATGCCTAAGAAGCTGTCGTGTCCATGTAGAGTGATTTGTGGTTCCTGTCAGAGCTGCTTCGGAAGATATCTCCTCCATAGATATCTCCTCTGTAGATATCTCCTCTGTAGGTGTCTCCTTTGTAGGTATCTCTGAAACCTATTTCGGACAGTCTCCCAACAGCAAATCTCTCAAAAACGGGAAACATTTACAGTACCTCGCACTGCCAAAGTATACATTGTATTCTCATCTGTTCATACGATGACGGCCTATTTGGTGGAAAGTATTGGAGCCACACATGACTCTGTAGCCTTGTTGTAGCTGTGGCTTCTCTCCCGGAGCCCTGCTGACGCAGCCAGAGCAGGTGAGCCTCCTGTCTCTCCATGAACTCGCAAGATTGATAGATTTCCAGTCACACCGGGCCACTCAAATCATCCTGAAATACGGGCTCTTTCAGAACTAACTAGCTTTTAATGGCCAGCGAAAGTGTGTGCTAACAATGTCTCTACAGGTACTGTTAATAGCTATAACACATCTTTGGAGGGAGGGAGGGAGGGAGGGAGGGAGGGAGGGAGGGAGGGAGGGAGGGAGGGAGAGAGAGAGAGAGAG